>NC_061101.1:1809572-1822072 GCF_015104395.2 Macrobrachium nipponense | reverse complement strand
TGGAACTATTAAAAAAAAAGAAGACATAAGCTTGCTACTTTAATAAATACGTGGATGCATATTTTAATTCCTACTCTGATTCTGCATACCGCTGTGCATTCAATGCCTGATTGCATGCACAAGCAAATGCGCGCACGTAAAAACTGCATTACCAATGCAATCAGGTCCAAAGAGCCCCAGCACCAGATACTTTACGATTCTTCGAATAAAACGGCCTCGGTTATCCTCACAATAAAGAGGGATTATTTCTCTGACAATACAGAGGTGAGGCGGTCTGGAAACCCGTGGGAAATGCTGTACAATCTAAACACGATAAGAGGATTATACTCTCTTTGTTTTCTCGATTATGAGGCCTTAGCCAAATGTGCTTATGCAGACATAATATAGGTATATTTATGTGTGCAATATATATATATATATATAAGATATATATATATATAATATATATAATATATATATATATATATATATATATATAAATATTCAATGTAATTGAATGACAGAATGGAGTTACATTAGCGAGATGCATAGTGGGAGATAGTATGCTCTTTGGCCATTCACTCCTTGATAAGGGTAGGAGTTAGTCCGCCGAAATACAGTCCTTGGTTTTAAACAGTGTAAATGGCCTTTTATACCTGAGACGTATCTTTGTACAGAAGATTTATATATATATATATATATATAGATATATATATATATATATATATATATATATATATATATAATAGAAATGGGCACACGAGAACGTATTCTGCAGAAATCAACAATCAATTACTAAACTTCTGACTCCACATCGGGTCCAACCCCGGTCTTTCAGTAGTAGAAGACACACACACACACAGAGAGAGAGAGAGAGAGAGAGAGAGAGAGATTAGAGAGAGAGAGAGAGAGTCCGTTTTTTTTTTTAGCGTTTTAGCCATTCCTCACACAAGTCGTAAAGGAGATCGGAACCAAAAGAAACAAACTAATATATATATATATATATATCTATATATATATATATATATATATATATATATATATATATATATATATATATATACGTATATCTAGAGCGCAAGAGCTAGAGCTGTTACGGAGGAGATTGAGAGCAACTGAACGATTGCTCCTAAAAGGAACCAATTAGCAGTTATTGTTAAAAGGAGCGGAGGCGAGAGGAGGAATGACGAATACATTTAGAACAGGGATCCCGAAAAGGGAGCCTGCATGAACACCGGATTTAATGGCCAGGCCGTAAACAATGCGCTAAATTTTCGCGGGGGCCGGGGGGAGGAGGATTTTCGTATCCCGGCCGAGGAAGGAATATAATTGCATCCTATCGAGATGAAGGATGCGGACGACGGATTGTGTGTGTGTGTGTGTGTGTGTGTGTGTGTTATCTGCGCGTACACTGGGTGCTTGTGATTCAATTTCCCATTGACGAAAGCTTCGTTTCCTTACTAGAAATCAAAGCAGAGAAGAGAAATTAGAACGAGGAGGAGGAGGAAGAAAAAGAGGAAGAGGAAGAGGAAAGAGGAGAGGAGGAGGAGGAAGGAGAAGAGAAAAAGGAGAGAGGGAGGAGGAGAAAGAAGAGGAAGGGAGGAGGAGGAGGAAGGGAAGAGGAAAGAGAGGAGGAGGAGGAGGAGAAGGAAGAGAAAGAAGAAGAAGAAGAAGAAGAGGAGGAGCCTACTGAACATAATTCAGAAACCTGGATACGGTCTACAAATAGTTATTGCTATAAAATGAAAGGACTCGATATAACTTTCGTTCTGAAAGCGGCGTTTGCCTTTAAAGAGAGCTTGAGTATCAACAAGGAAATGCTAATGAAAAACAAAAGTTACTGAAACTGGGTATAGGATTATTCTATTTCATGCAACATTCCTTTAAATGTATTGTAATAGCAAACGAAATTTGCGTGTACCTACCAATTAAGTTTATTTCGTCCTTATCTCGTCTTTCTGACTCTAATTCATCTTTTGAATAATAATAATAATAATAATAATAATAATAATAATAATAATAATAATAATAATAATAATAATAATATTCTTCAAATTCCCTGAACACCATAATGTTCTTTGGAAGCTTGAATTTCAAGTCCATGGTCCATGTTGGTGGACTTGTTCCATAATAATAATAATAATAATAATAATAATAATAATAATAATAATAAAGTTATCATTATCTTCAAATTCCCAGCCACCAGCGTCTACTTCCTTCCCTGAGCCTCAAGACGCCGCTAAAATGAATTGAAACGAAGAACTTGAGACGTAAGAACTTGAGAGAGAGATATATATCCTCGAGCCACGAGCGAGAGAGACAATAGAGCACTGGAGTCCCAAGGCGCAACTTCACGAGGGGGGTGGGGGACAAGACTTCTTAGTCAACTTACGGCAAGGAGGCTTTTGTCGAAGTTCCAGAGAGAGAGAGAGAGAGAGAGAGAGAGAGGAGAGAGAGAGAGAGACTGTCTCGAAAAACTTCCCGTTGTCGAGCGACGACAAGATCCCGCGATGACGCTTTTAACCTGTCGCGGTTATACTAATGTTCCCGGGTCCTCCAGCGAAAGTACGACCCCATGTGTTTTGTTTTGACGCGTCGCGGGGAATATTGTTGGAACCGAATGCGACGGCTTGTGAGTGGCTTCTAAAAAGCACTTTTAGAAGTCACTCACAAGTTTTTATTTCATTTTCTTTTAAAGTTTCAACAAGTCTTACCCTCAATATGAACTTTTTTTCATACAGACATTCGTCAAACACACCGAGAGGTCTCGTAACCGCGATATTAGAAGGTACTAATATCTATAAAGATTTCAGCCATTACATCAAACCTTTTTTATTTTTATTTAAGTTTAATAAACTTTCACTCTCAATGTGACCTTTCTCAAGAGGAAGTCTTTCACAAAAACGTAGTAAGCATTCGTAACAGAGAAATGAAAATGACTAATCTTTCTCAAGGACTGAGCTATTTCATCACTCTCTAAGCTCAGCAAACTATTTATCTAAACTCTTTTATCTAAGTTTAAAAGAAGAATTACTCTCAATATGAACCTCTTCACAAAGAAACATCTTGCAAAAACGCCGTAAGCTTCCGTTATCAAGGAATTAAAATACTAACATTTCTAAAGAATTGAACGGTTACATCACGCTCTCTACGCATTGCGAAAGGAAACCAGAAACCATAAAAAAAAAGAAGAAGAATATTCCCCAACCAGATACCTCGTGTCTCTCTCTTCACGTCGACTCGCTATTTGCCAGATTAGCGGGCAAAGTCGACGCCGAAAAATGCACAATGGTCGACTTGTGACTGTCTGACGGTCTGAAAAGATAGGAAGCTCGGATTGCAATATATATAATATATTTTTTCCGAGAGTATTAGCTAATTTCCGTGAATGGATTGTTGTGAGGTTTTGTCCTAAAGCGCAGAGTCTGGCTTGAGCGAC
Source organism: Macrobrachium nipponense (assembly GCF_015104395.2). Lineage (NCBI taxonomy): Eukaryota > Metazoa > Arthropoda > Malacostraca > Decapoda > Palaemonidae > Macrobrachium > Macrobrachium nipponense. The sequence continues at coordinate 1,818,654 of NC_061101.1, read as the reverse complement.
AGATTCGCCGATATAATGCAACGCCCCGTCAGTTTAAAAGAAGAGAGAGAGAGAGAGAGAGGGATGAGAAGGGGAAGAAGAAGGGCGAAGGAAGAGGATGGGGTTTGCGGAAAGAGGGAGAGATGAGAGAGAGAGAGAGAGAGAGAGAGAGAGAGAGAGAGAGAGAGAATCATCGACTACGCTTGTTCCCTTTCGTGCGTTGTAAAGACTTCAGTTAGGTTTCTACGAAATCATATACAATGTGACAAAACAATAGGGTTCATCTTCTCTAATAATAATAATAATAATAATAATAATAATAATACACGCCTTACTCTTAAACTTCAGAGTACATTCCCGTCCTCTAAATTGAGGAAGAGGCAACAAGGAACTTACAAAGAGAAAAGGCCATTTTAAATTCTGGCCTCCATCGATCAGCCTGAGAGCAGCGCTAACGATCCAGAGACCGTAATTAGAATATTATCAGAAATCATTACGCCAGAGCCTTGCAATGTAAACATGAAGTATAAAGTAGGATATGAAATTGTGTGATGTATAGAGTTTTTTTTTTATCGCTTACTCGGGGAGTAAACCTACAAACTACTATGTTGTTGTTATTGCTGTTGTTGTTCTTGCCCGTTGGTGAAACAATGCGCTATTTGACCATAGATTTTAGCACGGGCCCTGAGTAAGCTGGAGGTAGGATCACGCCTTGTTTTGAAATAACATTAACTTCAAATTATTAACGAAATGATAAGCGAGTACGTTTATACCTTATAAGGTGAAAAGTTAATATATTTATGGGTATTATTTTGGACCATGACCCCTTTTTCCTTTTTCTTACAAGCTCTTTTGGGAGATGAGGTTGCTGAACCCATACTGACATTGATTTGACCCGAGGACCCTCTACGTTTTTCTTTTTCATTAGCAACACTTTTTAGGATGAAGGTGCTAGCTCTATACCCCACATGACTTGAACCCAGGACCTCTTTTTTGGTAGACAAGAGTGCTACCAACCACACCACGAAATAATGTTCTAACAGCGTAAAAAAAAGAAAGAGAAAAGGATAAGTTGGTCACTCAGAAAAAAAGTACTTTAGAACTATTTCACAGAGACAATCTTTCTACATTCGAGAAAATGACTTTCCTCTTTGACTCTTGAAACCAATTTATTTAAAGAGGGAGAGAGACAACTTCATTTTCCTTTTTTATTCTTTATAAAACTTCGCTCGAAGACTATTTGAAACAATTTCCTGGCTTTACAGTAAAAAAAAAAAAAAAAACCAAGGATTAAAATGAAACTAATGTAAGCTTTTCTCAACTGAGTTTTCTTACATTTTCCACCTAAAAACGTCCGGTTTAAAACCTCAACCTAACCTAATCATCTGAGTGACATCTCTTAATTCCTCTCTCTGTCTCTGTCTAGTAAATAGAAATTATCGTTTAACGTTTGAGTGCTGTTTCATTTTATATAGTCCTTCTTATAATAACAATAAAACAGAAACATTTTATTCACCATTATTATTATTATTATTATTATTATTACTAATATTATTATTATTATTATTAATTATATGAAATAAGCCTACAGGGGCCAATGTCCCAATGTCTTGAAATTCAAGCTTCCAAAGAATATTGCACTGTTCATTTGAAAGCAGTAACTGATGGTAAGAAGATATACTGAGAGAAGAGATCAGTTATTAAAAATTAAAAATAATAAATAAATGATAAAAAATGTAGTATGATAGATCAAATGCGATAGATGCAAAAAAGAGAGGCAGAGAGAGAGAGAGAGAGAGAGAGAAGAGAGGAGAGAGAGAGAGAGAGAGAGAGAGAGAGAGAGAGAGAGAGAGTCCTGGAATAAAAGTAACGTCCACAGGAATAGGGAAGAATAAAAAGAAGGAATAATAAGAAGGAATAAAGAGAAGGATTAGATGAAAGGCCCCATCCAGTGCCTGGAGGTGTATTTCGTGATGAGCCAGACACGAGTCAATCACTCATGGACGAGGGAGTCAGACGCCAGACAGATTTCTAACGAAGGTTTTTGAAATGAAGATTTCAACCCTCGGCTCAGAGTCGAGATTACTGGCGGATTAACCCGGGGAAACGAAAGCAGAGAAATGAGAGGAGAAAATCGCTGGATGGGAAATGATTGTGGAATCATAATGCAAAATCTACCTTATATCTTCACACTTACATAAAGATTCAATACTTAATTACATGTGAAATGACATAACAGGAAATAATTCTGTGAGATTTAACATATTCACACTTATACACTGATTAAATGCTTTATTGGATGTGAAATGACTTAGATGAAATAATTCTATAAGATTTATCGTACTTTTTCACAATTATATTCACGGAAATAATCACTTGACTTCCTTAGTTCAAAAGGATACATAAGTGATTTTATATATGTATGTAAACAACTGGGAAATATTCCTGTACAGTTTCTTTTAGTTTAAACTCATATCTTTAGAACTAATCACTTGTATAGTTCAGAGGAAGAAATCAGTGACAGTATGCAAGTATTCAAAACACCAAGCGATTAAGTATAGTCTGAATTATTTCAGCTATAAGTATAAGTAGTATAAGTCAAGAAGCTTCAGGCAAAGCCACACACAGATCCCTTCTTACAAACGCGTCCTCTCCCTTCCAAATCCATCAGGAGAATTCGCTCTGTCCCCAAAGGGTAAAAAAAAAAGAAGAAAAAAAAAATACTTGATTCAGCAGGGGCACTTTGTAGGCATCCCCCAAAACCATGTAATTCCATTGGTTATTTAAGTGGAGAGAGAGAGAGAGAGAGAGAGAGAGAGAGAGATGAGAGAGAGAGAGAGAGAGAGTCCTCTCGTCCACCTGAAGCGGTGCTCGTGGGAAGACGAAGTGGTTGTGGCTCTTCCAGCTCGATTCTGGAATTGGACGTTGGGGTTGGGGGTGGGGGGTGGGGGGTGGGGGGTGGGAAGGGCGAGATCGAAATGATTGGTCTCAATATGCCATGCCTCCCCCCAGGGAATCCCTGAGGAATGGGGGGAAAAACCTTTCATCCTGTCCTTACTCCTCCTCCTCCTCCTCTTACTCCATACCCGCACCCTCAAAGGGAAGTCATAGATTGTCTGGAAAAGACCTGGAAGGCTGATGACCTATACGTCATCAAACTCTTCACTGCAATGTCCCCCCCCAAAAAGGCATTTAGAAAAACACACACACAAAATCCTTAAGGACTTCCAGCTGAGGACGTCTTCAGCAGCTTTCCCCCTCCTGAGGTCCCTAGGGACTTCGCGAAGTCCCCTGCGGCAGGAGGTCTAGGTTCTCTCCCTTCTTGTTTTGATAAACACCTCCAAAAAACAAAGACACGAGGGGGGGGGGGGGGGGGCTCCCTCTCCAGACTCGGCTGGTCTGGACCCCAGGAAAGATACGTTTTCCATTTTCATGACAGACTGTTCTCTCTTTCTTTCTGTCCTTTTTTCGATATCTCTCAATAGGAAGTAAGGGCTGCTTATTTTTATTTATTTTTTGTTTGTATCAGTTTTCTTTTGGGGCTAAATGTTTTTATACTGTATAATATGTTTGTGTCCGTAATCATTTAACCCTATCGTTTGTTATTGTTTGTGAGTCTTCGAGATAGCAACTGTACGGAATTATCTTAACTTGAACAAAAAAAATTAATTCTATAAATACGACGGCATGAAAGATAATACTGCTTTAGAAATAAGCAAATACCTTCAGAGATGATTTACTAAATGGTGTAAATGCCCGTTTCACGTTGAAGCTTACGAACAAAAGCGTTGAAATGAAACAAGATTTTCCCCTCACATATAAGTTGTAAACATTATATTCCTGACTTTTAACGTGAATTAAGACGTGCGAAAATCTACGGTCAAATGGAGCCTTGTTGCACCAACGAAAGTTAAAACAAATAAGCTGTATCTTATTAGAAATACTTGTCCTGTACATTTTAGTTTTTACATTTTTATTCTAATAAGTATAATCTTAAACTTCCTATCCTAAAATTCCTGTATCTTCAACTCAACGCGAAACACCTTTTTTCAGACCTATTTAGGCTCTTCCATAGACCTTTCCTAGCCCCCAAACAAGTACAAGAAATACAACAAAGTAGTTTGTAGGCTTGCTGCCCGAGTAAGTGAAAAGATAAAACTTGAGACAGATTCTCTACCTTTGTATTTGTCGGTAATTTAGTTATATACTTATTTTTCCCAATACCTAAAATACGATTCATCATATCTCATCTCTCTACGCTTTATGTCGTTTCATTTTTTGTATACACGCCTACACCCGCGGAAATACTAGGCATTACTAATCAAAGTATCTTTGCTTTAATTTCCTAAAAATAAAAATAAAACTTTCTTGCCTGATATGATCCGAAAGTTGGTTTAAAGTGCTGATAACATCTAAGGAATTTCCATAGCCAAAATCTCTCATTTAACGACTATGAATTCCCATCCTGAATTCCAACGAGAGATTCCAATCCCTTTTACTACGCCAATTACTTCATATTCTAACGAGCTGGTCTATATCCTCGAGAAGGGATTCCAAATTATTCCAAAATTCCAAAATCTGAGATAACAATTTCAGGAATTTCTTCATGAATTCCGTGTAATCTGTAAAAAAAATTAATCACTTTTTTTTTTTTTTTTTTTTTTTTTTTAAAGAAAGGGAATCATTTCTTAAATGAATATAAGACTGAATAGTCTTGTATATATATAGAGAATCACATTTCTACAGAAAGGGGAGCTCCCTACCTTACCTTATTCCAATAACTGGTTGAAACAAATGGATTAGCGTGAGAAAAAAAAAAAACAAACGGATCAGTTCCTTATTTCTCTCTCTCGCTCCTCTCCTCTCTAGCTTCCTATTTCCTTTCTCTATCCTCTCTCTCTCTTCTCGGTTCACCCCTGACATTTGGGACGAAAAGCAGAAAAATAGGTAAAAGCCTGTTCATATTCATGTATGTTAATTCATGAAAGCCTTTACGTCTCAGGGATAGATCACACGATTATACATATCTCTCTCTCTATCTATATCCCCCCCCCCGATCTCTCTCTCCTCTCTCTATCTCCTTTATCATTTATCTTAACTTCACGAGAACACCAACATTAGGGAGTAAAGTCAGATGATTATTACAAATTTGCTATCTCCTGGTATTCCATTTGCATACGGGCTGCTCTCTCTCTCTCTTTATCTACTACTATTCTCCTCTCTCCTCCTCCTCTCTCTCTCTCCTCTCTCTCTCTCTCTCTCTACCGTTCAAAAAAAACACACTATATATTGTGTACAATAAATTTACGTTTCATTATATTATAAATATATATATATATATGATATATTATATGATTATATATTATATTATATAATATATAGATGAGATAGATAAGATAGAAACAAAACCCACCCAAGCAACTTCAGTTCTCATATTGAGCGCTAAAGCAGTTAAGGAAACGACATTGCCTTAAAGTCAAGAGTGAATAATAGCCGTCAATCACCTCCTTGTCTCTTCGCGTTCCTGACTCGCCTCGTCAGAAGTTGTTCCGCGGAAGAAGTTCAAATAATGAAATGGAGTGGTGATCAGCGTAAAGCGTTCGAGGTCAACTCAATTGATTGATTAGATTTCCATAATGGGCGTACTCCGCTCCCTGGTAATCAATACTGGGGCAGTTCCCTCCAGGACCAGCTGATCAGTGCTTTCGGTTTTGCAGCGAATTAAATAATTTACGAAAGGTTGATTCAGATAGACGCTAATTTTATGGAACCTGGACCTCAAACGGCGTATGTCTTAACAGAAACAAAATCAAGCAGTAATGCGTACAAAAAGGACAGGTATTTGACCCGTCAATGAAGTATATCGGGAACTTTAAACATTCCTTTGACAAGCAATGCCGGCAAACTGTCAGCAAATTCAATCAGCCCAGGCCGACGAAAAACCAAACTTTTTTTTTTTTCCGGACCGTCATCTGATTCAAAATGAATCGTTCGAGTTAAGTCTTCTTCCAACCAAACGGGGCAAATAGGAATCAAGAGGAGGTAAGAAAATTTCAGCTGGTCGACAATTAATGCCTTCCATTCTCCACTCCCAAGAGACACTCACAAAGGAATTCGCTCTCTTCCGGAAGTGGCCGCGTTCCAAACTACTATATCTAAGATCGTTTTTTGGGGGCGATTTTTGAAACGGCTGTTAGAATTCCACTGACTAGATTCCATTATTTGGCGATGAATTTAAAAGTGTTTCATTTGTATTTTTTCATTCCGTGACTTAGTCGTGGTGGTATGTTTGGCCTCAGGAGCGCCTACCTAATAGGTCGTGGATCGGTGGAAATATGCTGTTAATTGCATTTTGTTTTTTTTGCTGTCGATTTAAGGTTAGAGTTTGATTTTAATTCAAGGTTATTTTACCTTCATACACGAGTTCCACAAAAATATGTTCAGTTTTGAATTGGGTTGTTTGTGGTCAAATGTATAACGTTCGGTATGTCATTGCATGCATGTATATTGGTGTATATCTGTTCTTAATTATTGTATTCTTTATTTTTATGATTCTTTTAAAACCTGAAATAAAAAATTCCTTAGATATTAAATTTGCCAGAATACTTAGCTGATTATGTCAAGCGTTCAATACACACACTTATACACAAACACACACACCCCACAATTTAAACGTTAAACGAAATTTTTAGATTAATGTTTGTGAAAAATAAAGAAAGAAAAGTCATGGTGCATCCTGTTTGATATTCACTGCGAACATATGAAAATGTAGAATTATTATTACGAAAGTATTTGTTCCAAGTCCATTGTTTCACTTTCACTTGCCTTTATACCGTGAATTTTTAAGGATTGGATATAATATATATAATACATAATATTATATTATATATATATTTATAGAATAATATATTATATAATATAATATATGTGTGTAGGGTTGGTGTGGTGTGGTTGGTTGTGTGTGTGGGTGTGTGTGTTTATGTTTTAAAAAATCACCACAGCAAAATGGATAGGTCCACAAAAACCAAGCGCTCTTTCGTATTTAAGAATGTCTTATAGTAAAAGACGAAAAAAGCGCTTCGATGTTTCCTGACTAATCAATGTTTCATGTGGGTATCCGTTTTATTTATAATGCATGTATAATAATAATATATATATATATATATATATTATATATATATTAATATATATTAATATATAATATATATAAATACACACAACCACCGCTACGACCAAATCCAACCTCCCACCTTACGAATTCACTGGCCTGCACCACGGATCCCATTCCCCCCAAAGCCAAGCAAAAATCGATGCCGAGTAATAACAAATAGTTTTTTCCCTCATCCCTCCAAGGTTCCCAAATGCCCGTAAAATCCTTCCGGTTATGGGGCGTTTGTTTCACAAGCCTCCCCTCCAAAAAGCTCACGCACACCGAATAACTATATGAGCCGCGTTTTCCGTTTCAATTGTACTATAGTTAGATTCACATCAAACCGTGGCATTTGACTCCTAGGCCAGTACCCGTTACGACGTTCACCTTGATTGGGGGGGACTGTTGATATGCCAATGACAGGGCTGGAAAACTTCTCGTGCTCTCTCGAGAGTTCCACATAGGCAGGATGTATCTTCCAACTTCTCCTGGAAGACGTATCCCCTCCCCAGGAGAGGTGGGGAAAAATAAAAAACACCCTAACCCATGTGGAACTCTCGGCGATAAAGAGAGACAGTTAAAGCTCCAAAGCCCTTGTGATTGGCTTGATCGACCAGCCAATCAGGAGGCGTCGTAAAGGGGGGGACTGGCCTAGACATCAATGCAGGCCGGGTGAATGTGAATCTACTATAGGATCCTTCAAGCCATTAGGCCGATCAGGAAAAAAGGTAGTTTGATGGATAGGAGGAAATAAGGACATCGAAGAAGAAGAAGAGAGAGGAAGGAGACGAGAGAAATGTTTGATTAATGCCTTTTCTCCACCCTCCTCCTCCTCCTCTAACGACGTCTGTTTGTAAGCGCGGTTGTCGGGCTTTCCTTGCTTTCTACAATTTCGTCATGCCTGCTTTGATTTCTCTCTCTCTCTCTTCTCTCTCTCTCCTCCGCATTCCTTCCAACATTCCTTAACATTCTCTCTCTCTTTCTCTTTCCTTTCTTCCTTCTTCTTTCCTGACCTGTTTCCTTGCACCTTTCTCTCCTCCTCTCTATCCTCTCTCCTCTCTCTCTATCTCTCCATACGTTTACATAACGGCACCTGTTCCTAAAACGCGTAGCAGTAGTGCTACTACAACCATTTGTCTCCCCTCCGATTGCCGGGAAGCCCCCCGGTTGATTTCGCATGCGGGCGAATTTTCGTTCAAGGGGGAAACTTGATTAAAGAGGGGAAACAACAGTGTCAGCATCGAGGGGACGGCAACATGCAGCAGCCTTAACGCTTCTGGGATCATCGCCATTAATAACATTGCCAGTTTTTTGGAGTTTCCTTTTTGAGTCTAGTAGTGCAAAAGTTCAAGGACAAGACAAGGAGTTTCACGGGGGAGCATGTCACTGAATGTGTTTTTATTGTTTGTTGTGTGGTTTATAAGGATTATGTATATTTATCAATATATATATATCACATCATATATATATAATATATCATATATATACATATATATATATATGTATGTATATATATATATATATATATATATATTATATATATATATACTATATACGTCCTTATATATATACTGATATTTTATATATATATATATATATATATATAGATATATACATATGATAACATACCACATAATCTTTATAAACCACACAAACAAACAAAAAACATTCATTCAACGACATAAATGCTCCCCCGTGACACCTTGTCTTGTCCTTGAACACACACACAAAAAAAACCCCTGCAAAACTATACACTCAAAAGGCAAACTCCAAAAAAAACCTGGCAATGTTATGAGGGCGATGATGCCGTATACATAGAAGAATCCTCCCTGCTTGCGGAGTTGCATTCGACCTACCTCCTACAATAGATACCATACCTCAGTGACCGTACTGACCACAAACAAAAAACTAGAATTATTTTGAATAAAAATAAAGAAAACAGAAAAAACTAGG
>NC_061101.1:1792072-1804572 GCF_015104395.2 Macrobrachium nipponense | reverse complement strand
CCCACATCCTCACCCCCTGCCTCTTGCCTCTTCTTCGTTTTTTTTTTTTTTTTTTGAGTGGGAGTGGGAAAGGAATGGTTATTTTTTTATGTTTTTATTTTTTTGTGGTGCTTTCTTAAAATACTTCTTTTGCTTCTGGTTTTTTTGCTTTTGTTTTTGAAAGAGGGTATGGGAATGAATGGGTATTCTTTTTCATTTTAGTTTTTTGTGGTGATTTCTTAAAATACTTTTTTTGATTCTTGATTTTTTGTATTTTTTTTTTGAAAGAGGGTTTTGGGAAGGAATGCTTATTTTTTTATCTTTATTTTTTTGCGGTGCTTTCTTAAAATACTTATTTTGCTTTTTGTTTGTTTGTTTCGTTTTTGTTTTTTAAAGAGGGTATGGGAAGGAATGGTTATTTTTTTATCTTTATTTTTTGTGATCTTTCTCAAAATACTCTTTTTTGCGTCTTGTTTTTATGTATGCTTTTGAGGATGTGATTAAGGGAAGAATGGTGATTTTTTTAATATGTGGGGTATCTTAAAATACTTTTTATTATATGTGGTGTGTGTATATATATATATATATATATATATATATATATATATATATATATGATACATATATATATATATATATATATATATATATATATATATATATATATATATATATATAAATAACTTCGGGCATGCTTACTTTCTTAAAATAGTTTTGTATACGTTTTCATATTTTTTTTACAGGTTTGTTGTGTTTTATGTTCTTGTGGGTGTAAGTTTGTTTTAAAGATTCCTGTATTAATTCCAGTTCCTTCTCCTGGAACAAAAAAAAAAAAAAACAAAAAAAAAAACAAATAAAAAAATTCTTGAGATGTTAATTAACGTAAATTCCAGTTACAAGACGTAACTTCTAATCATATCATGGTCAGAGTTACGTCAGTCTGACTTATCATTTTTCACGCATTTGCATTCCAGTTGCACGACGCAACATTTTAATTGTTTATGGGCACATTTACGTCTGTTGAAGAAACGTAACACGGGAGTCGTGGCTCGCTTGTTTCACCTTTACATACTCGCAAGTTTTTTTTTTTTTTTTTTTTTTTTTAAAGAGCGTCCACGCTCTATTGAATTCGGATATCAAATGCTTTTAAAAGAGTTGCCGCTCCATTCGTACACAACTGAAACCTTTAAAAAATTATTATTATTATTATTATTAAATAATCGCAAGATATAACCGGAAACTACGCTTGTACACTGCGCCATTTTCCAAATTATATGGGAAAGTAGAACATAAACAAACAAATCTACCCTTTTGTCAATGCGACATTTCCTTACTTTCACCAAATTTTCGCAAATCCTGACCCACACCAAATATATATAAATATATAATTATATAATTACCAAGGCATCTCCGATAATGGCGATCCAATTCAGTCGGCAGGATAGACTGAAAACTCTCTCTCTCTCTCTCTCTCTCTCTCTCTCTCTCTCTCTCTCTCTCTCTCTCTCTCTCTCTCTCGTATTCAGATTCCTTTTTACGCAGGTATCAATTTGCATAACTTCATTGATGCCTCGTCCCTGTGAGCGAGGAACCAGCGAAGAAGAAAATGTCCTTCTAATTTGTCCAGTGATGCAACATTTGGTTTTTGGTAAATATTCGTCTCGTGTCGACGAGTCAAGATAAATATGCGGTTGCCGGAGACAGGGAGGTGATGTTCGTCGACTCAATTTTAGTTTAGTTACGAGCATTCAATGGGGCATGGAAAATTTAAGTGAATTAATGATTATTGAAATAATATGGGAAATGTTTTTAAAATAATGGAAGAACGAAGTATTATACAACCTATTTGAATATGTCATGAAGCGAAAATATATCTAAATTAACCCGTTACTACAATGATTATTTAATTTCTCCAAGATTAATAAAAATAATTGTAAAAATTGATACTTTCAAGAGATATAAAATCTATTTGACCTTGCATTAAGCAAAAATATCGATCAAACCCTAAGTAACAGGGTTATTAGAACGCAGATTTTATTTCTAAAAAATAAAATAAATAATAAAATAAAAAATAACAGAGAAGAAAACTAATTTTCTCCGGTAAGTTTCAAGTGATATAAAATCTATTTGAACATACCATAAACCAAAAGCGATCGATGAACCTCAAGTAACCCCATTTCCTATGGTACTGGATTTAATTCTAAATATAAATAAATAAATGAACAAATAAAATTAAAAACACCAGCATCAGAGAAGTAAACACTCATCTTAGGAGAGGTTCACTTTTTCTTGTCGAAAGAGCCTGTTGTATAGAGGTCCCGAGACAAAAACAAAAGGAGTTACAAACAGAGAAGGCAAATACCTGGGGGCTGGCGAGGACGCAGGCAATAGATTACCAGCTTTAAACAAGCAGGTAACGGAGTTACGGCGTTACTTTCTGTAGGACCTGAGTTACATCCTTACTGCACCTTCTGCAGGGTGTTTGTGTGTGTGTGTTGGTGTATGTATACAAACACAACCACACACATATACATATATCAGTATTCATATTTTATTCATCAGAACCATGTCCTTACACTCTCGTCTGTCTTTATAAGTCTTTTTTCATATGCCATTCCTATACTCGTAAATTTGTTTCTGAGCTCGCCAATATATTTATATATATACAATATTATATTAGATATATATTTATACATATACTAATATATATAGGGTATATAATATATATATATATATTATATAAATCAGAATAAAACGATATGATTACGAGACATTCATTTCAGTGCCCCCTTCCACTTTATTTGTCCATCATTTTCTGTTTTCATCTATTCAATCTTCCCCAAATACCTAACCAAAAATAAGGTCTTCCATTCTCTACACATGACCATGCCATAATTAAGACCCTGTATTTTTATTTCGCCTTTCCTATGTCAAGTTTCTCGTCCTTTCAACCAACACCACATGAGCTTATGAAATAAACAATCATTAATCCACATAGATCTGAACCGTTTCCCTCCATCTGCATCCAACATTAATTCCATAAAGGAGGCTGAGCTCAACAACCCTTTCAAGCTTTCTAATTGGCTTACATCAGACGCTTACTCCAATCGTATCCCAAGTCTTTTGCAAAGTCACAAAGAGAGAGAGAGAGAGAGAGAGAGAGAGAGAGAGAGAGAGAGAGAGAGAGAGAGAGAGAGAAATCTGATGGGATCACGAGTGACGCGGGCATCGTCAAGGTGGCGCAAGTATATGAATGAGACCGTCGGCGCGCGAGTGAAAAAGATGAATGAATGCGCCGGAGGTTTAAGAGATATGGAGAAGAGGATCAAGACGAGAGTGAATATATGACCTGAAGGGTTTAACATCGCTTGGCGTAGCGGGGGAAGGAATTTAATACGATTTGAAGCGAGGGATTAAGACGGGCAACAGGAGAGCAATCATAGGGAAGATTTCCCTGGGTTCCAACAAGGAGGAGGGACGCGTGGATTACGTTGTCAAACGGATGCTTGAGAAGTTTCACACTGAGGCGAACGATGCAGGTGAATTGTGCGAGAATATGCATGCGGGGGAGTGGCTGGTTCGGTGCAAAAGTGCACTGAGACGAGGGGTGTGATATCTAATGGGGTTAGTTGGAATATGGTGGTGATTAAGTTGAGCTAGGTGCTTGAGAGTAATTTATTGTAATGGTATATAAATATAAGTATATGGTGCGAAGGGGAAGGGCAATTCTTTATTCCTTTTCTCAGTATTTTATTCAGCTGCTGACGTTTCAAGACGTTTAGTCCCATTTTCAAAGCAAATGGTGCTGAGGGCACAGACCAAGATATATATATATATATATATATATATATATATATATATATATATATATATATATATATATATGTGTGTGTGGTGTGTGTGTGTGTGTGTGTGTTTGTTGTGTGTGTGATGTGTGTGTGTGTGTGTGTGCAAAATCTCACGACCACTATACAAGTTGCATTTTAAACACCGCACCAGCTTTGAATGAATACGGTCTAATCCGACAAACAAAAAAGCTCTCCAAAGATGATATATGACCAAACCTTTACAATGCTAAAAGCCTGAGCTCGTACGATATGCATATTAAAATGATTATCGGGAAACGGCGGGGCCATAAATCACCAGCCAACAAAGAAAGCACTACGGCCGATATATTCCTCGCCCATTCTCCAGATACTTTTGCCAGGCACTCAGAATCTGAACTCGAATGTAATTCGGCACAATCTCGGCATTGAGTTATTTCTAGATACAAAATTACCTAGAGAATAACCTTTTATTTTCACGCGATCAATGCTGAATTAGTTCGTCAATAAATCACACCCCATTGAAAAAAAGAAAAAAAAAAAAGAATGACGCGAGTCAAGTTGCCGTCTGACAAAGCAGGCACCGAATAATTTCTAGTTGCGAATGATGTAGCCCAGGCTTTTGTTTCTACAGTGATCGATGTCAGGTTGACCGTAAATCACAACCCATTACAAAAAGCATAACGAAAAGAGTTCTTGTTGCAATGTAGTATATCAGTAATGATAGATCCCTCCCTGCCTTTGAGTCATTGTTGAGGAATATTTTCCTCTTTATTTGAAGGGTAGACGAGCTACAAGGGCTAAGTGGAAGAAAGAGGTCCCTCAAATGATTCTCCTTGAGCTGTGTCTGAAATTGCTTCCGGTGGAGGATTCCTTCGGCAAAGGAAAATGAGTTGGTGTTATTTGTCTAAAAGAAAACAGTCTGAACAAGAAGTAAAAACAATTTCTGGTGAAATACTGAGCTTGGAATTAAACATTAAAAAGAGAGAGATAAACGCGACTTATAACATCGCACGAGTCACATGAAAAGATGGATGACAAGAAAAACGAAAGCCTGAAATCACTTTCCCTAGAAATTATTGAACGACATAACCGTTTGTTTGTTTGTTTGTAGTATGGCGTTTTTACGTGGCATGGAGCCAGTGGTCATTCAGCAACGGGACCAACGCCTTTACGTGGACTTCCGAACCACGTCGAGAGTGAACTTCAATCACCAGAAATACACATCTCTGACCCCTCAGTGGAATGCCCGAGTATTGAACTCGCGGCCACCAAGAGGTGGCAGGTCAAGACCAAACTGGCCACGCCACTGAGGGTTAGCTGAACGATATAACCCGTGCAGGGATGAAGTTGCAAGCCCATCACGTGCCCGACGTCTTCCGGATCGCGACCCAGCGTTTAAAGGCCCGCTATACTTCTGACCGCGAACCTCACGGCCAGACTCGTCACGCTAACCACTCGACCACGGATATAAAAACGTATATGAACGAAAGCGAAAAATTTTCGTTTAAAATTGAAAAATGGGGAAAAAATTACGGAAGGGTAATAACTTCGATAAGACGAAGAGAAAAAGACCGTAGTAGTCATTCAATAGAGCGCTGCTGATGGAACACAGTATAATCAGATGTTACACCTTTTTTTATGACAGGTTATACATACATATATTTTGCCTGTTTCCCGAGAACATCAGGAAAAGCATTCCCATTCCTCGTGGGGTCATAAACGAGACACTTTCTCTACCATAAACAACAGCATGTGGTGGTAAACAGAAGTATTCTCACCGCCTTCCATATCTTGAGTTGTTGATAAAATAACCAAAAGGTTTTTCGTAAAACTGAGCCTATACAGATCAAATAACCTTGGAAGTCCAGAGGTTATATTTTTATCTTGGCTATTTGGATCACAGAGTCGTATATATTTGCAAGATATAGCTTATTTGTTTTGTTTTGCTAAGATATAGGGTTTTTCTTTTGTTTCGCCAAGACATAGTTTTTTTTTGTTTCGTTAAGATATAGTTTTTGTTGTTTCGCTAAGATATAGTTTTTTTGTTTCGCTAAGATATAAGTTTTTTTGTGTCGCTAAGATATAGCTGTTTTTGATTGTTTGTTTCGCTAAGATATAGCTTTTATTTTTTGTTGGGCTAAGATATAGCTTTTTTTGTGTTTGCTAAGATATAGTTTTTTGTCTGTTTGTTTCGCTAATATATAGTTTTTATTTTATTCGCTAAGATATAGCTGTTTTTGATTGTTTGTGTCGCTAAGATATAGCTTTTTTTTATTATTTGCTTCGCTAAGATATAGCTTTTATTTTTTTGTTTCGCTAAGATATAGCTTTTCTTTGTGTTTTTCGCTAAGATATAGTCTTTTTGTGTTTGGCTAAGATATACCTTTTTTTGTTTGTTTCACTAAAACGAATCTTAAGCTGGTTAGATAACGCCCCCAATAAAATGGTGAAGACATCATGAAGAAATGAATAAAGTATATCTACGATTACAACAGTGAGAAACAGTCAAATACAGCAAGAAAGAAGAAACTGTAATTCAAAACAACACATCAAATCATATTGTAACCTAATGATCTTGTTGGTTTTGCTAAATTGAATCTTACGTTTGGTAGGAAAACTAAACTATTTTTTTATCTAATGAATTTGTTGGTTTTGCTAAACTGAATCTTACGTTTGGTAGGAAAACTAAACAATTTTGTAATCTAATGATTTTGTTGGTTTTGCTAAATTGAATCTTAGGTTTGGTAGGAAAACTAAACTATTTTTTTATCTAATGATTTTGTTTGTTTTGCTAAAGTGAATCTTACGTTTGGTAGGAAAACTAAACTATTTTGTAATCTAATGATTTTGTTGGTTTTGCTAAAGTGAATCTTAGGTTTGGCAGGAAAAATAAACGTCACCAGAAAGTGTCGAATGAATGAGTGAATGAATAATTAATAATTATCAGGCGTCGTGACTACCAGGATCATTGAAGTCGACAGAAAGTGTTGAAGACACTACGAAGAAATATACTGTATAATACATCTACGATTATAAGAGTGATAAACAGGTCAAATACAGTAAGGAAGAAGGAGCTGTAATTAAAAATAACTTTACGATCTAATTCTCCAGCTCAACAAACCTCAAAAAAAAAAAAAAAAAAAAAAAAAAAAAAACACACAAGTAACGCGACAACAGAAACTTCAATGCCCTTCGAACAATCCCCCATCGCACCAGAGGATTGTTGTCAGATGGTGATACGGACGTTGCAACAATACGTCCTTCCGGTTTAATAACCTCGGGTTGTATGGTTACAACCTGGCATAAAGCAGCTCAATATGGGACCGGGGATAACTCGGTGCTATAAAAACAACCAAAGGACTTGCAGGGTTGCAGAGAACCTGGCTGCGTAATAGACATAGAGAGAGAGAGAAGAGAGAGAGAGAGAGAGAGAGAGAGAGAGAGAGAGAGAGAGAGAGAGAGAGAGAGAGAGAGAGAGAGAGAGTTACAAGAATTAGGATGTCTCAAAGACTTCGTTAGTCCATCCTAAGAGGAGACATCGTGTGCTCACTTATCTCTAAGGGAGCAGGTTTTACTGTGCATTCACAATGTCCTAATGATTTTATCTAGCTTTCTTTTAAACTCTACATACTGAGACAGAGAGAGAGAGAGAGAGAGAGGAGAGAGAGAGAGAGAGAGAGAGAGAGGATGGTCCATTCCCACAAATAAGACAGAGAAGAAGAAACACCTGCAGGAAAAGAAGAATATCTTTCCACAGCGAATTTGCGTCCGATAACATCAAACGGCGAGGACGAATGGGAAAAATTCTCTCGGCGAGCATCCGTCCTAAAACACTGAGAGAAGAAGAAGAAGAAGAAGAAGAAGAAGAAGAAGAAGAAGAAGAAGAAGAAGAAGAAGAAGAAGAAGGGGAGGGGAGAAGTTTAAGAAAAAAATTCTTTAAAAAGAAAGTATTTCATCTAAAAGATAAAAAAAAAGAGAGGAGGAGATGATGCTGGTCTAAGAAAAGATTTCTTGATATTGAAATCACTTGAACTCATAAAAAATAAAATAAAAGAAGAGTATGAGTCAAGAGAACATTGAAAATAATACTTGAGAGAGAGAGAGAGAGAGAGAGAGAGAGAGAGAGAGAGAGAGAGAGAGAGAGAGAGAGAGAGAGAGAGAGAGAGAATAAAAACTGTATCAAACTTATTTTCCTCTTTACAGCCAAAACACTGAACATCTTAGAGAGAGAGAGAGAGAGAGAGAGAGAGAGAGAGAGAGAGAGAGAGAGAGAGAGAGAGAGAGAGAGAGAGAGAGAGAGATCCTGCTAAGTGACTCAAGAGCAAGGCACAGGAAGCAAGCACTCCAGAGCTCGTAAAGGACCCGATAAAGAACCCTTCTCAGGTTATAAACATCTCCCCAAAATTAGAAGTTACAGCTGCTCCTTTTTTTATTTATTTTTCTTTGAGAACCTAAAAGGTATTTATAACCTTACTGAAAATACGGAAGATGGGAGGGGAAGGTATTTATAACCCTAATGAAAATACTGAAAGGGGATGGGGGAGTGGGGGTTTTACTCACAGTTCTCCACCTTATGAATAAGTGATGCCTGTTTCCTGAGAAACTCAGGTAAGAGGAAATGTGTTTATGATTATTTTTATGTTTTTTGTTTTTTGTTCTTCTCAAGCGAGGATGAAGAATTAATGTATGGTTAGTGTAATGGTAAACTGACGGTTGTACTGGTTTATTTGCCTGAGTGATACTGGCATATGTATATGTATAATGATAATGCCAACACCAGTGAACACCTAATGAACAAATTTAATGAACACCCAATGAACACCTAATGAACAGTTGAGGATCGTTATTTGAAGACCGTCATTTGAGGTCGAATCAACCATGACTTGGCTCTTCTTCCCCCCCCCCCCACCCCCCCCCCCCCACAAAGCCCCCTCTTACAGACCACTAATGTGAGGGGGGAATGAGGTACCCATTCGGCAGGAAGTTATGGTACTTGACTGAGTCGTGACGGGACAGAAATGGACCATGACGGTACCCATAGTGTAAACAGAGAATTAGCCCCAAAATGTTGTTGATTATATATATATATATATATATAGATATATATATATATATATATATATATATATATATAATACACTACACATACACATACTATATACATATATATATATATATATATATATAATATCTATATATATCTCTATATATATTATCATATATATTATTATATATATATATATATATATATATATATATATATATATATATATATATATATATATATATATATATATATATATATCCTCCATTTCAAGCTTAATATTGCTATTACTTTGAATATAACAAATTTTATGAATATGTTGTTCGTCTTTTTTTTTTATGTATTCACTCGTAATTCAAACGAAATAGCCACGATTTCACAATAAAACTAAAAAAAAAGTAAACTCTTGTATATTTCTTAACTCTTTAATTAATCTACCTTCTTTTTCAAAAGCTATGTTTATTGTCTTATGATTCAAATATTCAAATTAAGTAAATGATATTCCACAATAAAGCTGATACCTGCTAAACTTTAATTAATTCCCTACGGGAACTTTTATCTATCATTCTTGATTGTGCTGCGTTTAAAGTACTGTGCCTTCCACCGCTAAATTGAACTAATTTCTTAAAATATTCTTCCTCAACGCTACTTTCAACTTACGATGGATTTAACCTCTAAATATAACTCATTTCTTAAAATATTTTTCTTAAAGCTACTTTCAACTTACGATGGATTTAACCTCTAAATTTAACTCATTTCTTAAAATATTTTTCTTAAATCTACTTTCAACTTACGATGGATTTAACCACTAAACTGAACTCGTTCCTTATATTACTTTTCTCAATGCTACTTTTACCTTTTGATGTCTTCCACCACTAAATCCCACTCATTTCCTCTAATACTCTTCCTTGACGCTACTTTTAACCTGCGACGTCTCTCACCACTAAATTGAACTCCCCTTCCGCCCACATCCAGCGCTGGTTTGAGGGCGGGCGAGGCAACAGGAGCCTAATCTATTCATTGGGGCTTCTAATTAATTCACGAGCCGAGAACTTCTACGGGATTTTGCATCAGAATAGCCGTCGTCACTCGCCGATTAACTTCCTCGCCTTTTACGAAGTTGGAGAGCCCGAGGCTCTTCAATAAATATGTCTCGGAAGTTAAGAAGTTATATACTCTTCCCCGGGAGGGGCGCAGGGGTATTATTTTGTTCGAGGTGGGTGCGCTGGATGGCAGGAAGTAACGCGGCATAAAAAATGGTTACAGGTGCTCAGATTCTCACCGTTTTTCCACGCAGTTTCGCGATGGGTAACGAGGCCTCCTTTGACCTCTCTCTCTCTCTCTCTCTCTCTCTCTCTCTCTCTCTCTCTCTCAAATAAAGTCAGTGCCTTGGCTGTAAAGAGTAACAGAAGTATGGTGCATTTCTTATCCCATTTCTCTCACTCTCTCTTCCTCTCATCTCTCTCCCTCTCTCTCTCTCTCTCTATCTCTCTCTCTCTCTCTCTTTATAATGAACCGTAAGCTCCCCCATAGCATGCAGAAACACCCCCAGGTATAACTGTTTTTGAACACCAAGGAAAACACCCCACAGTCGCTCCTACACCGTAATTTCGTGTAGAATATTTTCGATGGGTCTGTCCCTTACGACGCTCCTGATTGGCTGTTGATAAGCCAATCACAGGGCTGGAAGCTTTCAGTCTCTCGCGAGAGTTCACATTGGTAGGATGTATTTTCCACTTCTCCTGAGGGATAAGTCTTTCAGGAGAGGTGGAACATAGATCCTATCTATGAGAATTCTCTCGAGAGAGACTGAGAGTTCCCAGCCCTGTGATTGGCTTATCAACAGCCAATCAGGAGCGTCGTGAGGGACTGGCCCAGACATCAGATGCACGGTTGATGTGAATCTACTACAGTTCCTCACGTCATTACCTACACTCGAGACTTAACTTTCTTGTTATCAAATTTCCCAGGTATTTTCAGGACCAGTAAATTGTCTCCGATATTTCCAAGACCACTAAATTATCTCGGATATTTCCAGGACCCTCAAATTATCTCAGGTATTTCCAGAGCCCTAAAATTGTCTCAGGTATTCCCCAGACCCCCCAAATCGCCTGAGGTACTACCCAGACCACATAAATTGACACTCAGGAACTTCTTCACTCATTAAAAACAGCCAAAAACCTGGATTCCCACCCTACTTTTGCCAATCTAAAACAACCTGATCATTACGTTCTACCACACTCCACCTACCTATCCACTTAGCCACCTTCCATTACCCATAATTCCATGCAGGATCTGCAACACTTCACCTACCTAACAACTTATCTACCTTCCATTGCCCATAATTCCAAGCAGGATCTGCCAAACGTCACCTACTACCAAAACTCTACCTTCCATTACCCATAATTCCAAGCAGGATCTGCCACACTTCACCTACCTAACAACTTATCTACCTTCCATTACCCATAATTCCAAGCAGGATCTGCCAAACGTCACCTACCTAACAACTTATCTACCTTCCATTACCCATAATTCCATGCAGGATCTGCCACACTTCACCTACCTAACAACTTATCAACCTTCCATTACCCCATATTCCATGTAGGATCTGCCAACACGCACCTACCTCAACTTATCTACCTCCCATTACCCATAATTGCCAGCAGGATCATGCTCACACTTCACCTACCTTAACAACTTATCTACCTCCCATTACCCATAATTCCAAGCAGGATCTGCCACACTTCACCTACTATCCACTTAGCCACCTTACCCATAATTCCAAGCAGGATCTGCCAAACGTCACCTACCTAACAACTTATCTACCTTCCATTATCCATAATTCCATGCAGGATCTGCCACACTTCACCTCCCTATCCACTTAGCCACCTTACCCATAATTCCATGCAAGAACACTTCGAGGGACACTTACTCTGCACTTTGAGGTAGGTAAAGATGGAAACGTGAGGATGAGTCGACATCTGGCATTCGTACTCGCCCTCGTCTCGCTTCGTCACGTTCATTAAATGCAGGAACCACACCTGTGGGGAAGAAGAAGAAGAAGAATATGATGATGAGGAAACGTGTGTTTGAGAGAGAGAGAGAGAGAGAGGAGAGAGAGAGAGAGAGAGAGAGAGAGAGAATGTCAGGGGAGTTATAATGCTCGTGCACGGGGAATCAGGAGAGAGAGAGAGAGAAGAGAGAGAGAGAGAGAGAGAGAGAGGAGAGAGAGAGACAGAGAGAGAGAGAGAGAGAGAATGTCAGAGGAGTTATAATCCTCGTGCAAGGGGAATCAGGAGAGAGAAGAGAGAGAGAGGAGAGAGAGAGAGAGAGAGAGCGAGAGAGATGAGAGAGCAGAGAGAGAGAGTCAAGTCTGCGGTCCGAAAAATGCTCAGAGAGAAAAGTGGCAGGACAGGGCACGAGGCAGTGGGAGCTTCAAAACAAGGAGAAGAAGAAGAAGAAGAAGAAAAAATAAGAGAGTTATATTTGCCAGAAACAGTATGATAAGTCCGTGAAGAGAGAGAGAGAGAGAGAGAGAGAGAGAGAGAGAGAGAGAGAGAGAGAGGAGGCTGGAATAACACGGAGAGGGTAAGAGGAGAAGGATCTATATGATCTAGAAGATGAATGAAAGGACTAGGAACAGGGCGATT
>NC_061101.1:1737072-1784572 GCF_015104395.2 Macrobrachium nipponense | reverse complement strand
CCCCCCCATCCTATTTACTTGGCCATCTTCCAGACTGCACGTACCGAGTATGGCCGAAAAAAGAAGTCGCACAGTGTTTATAGCCCTATGGCAAACCTTACGATCGAGACTCGGCTACGAAAGACAGTTATCGGTCGTACTTGGTTCGTGATGCGAATTAGGACCTTACCGGTTTTTCCCGGTGTGAGTTAACGTTAAGTTTCCCTTTTGGCAATGATGGCGTCAATTAATATATCATATATAGTATATATATATATATATATATATATAATATATATTATAATATATCTATATATATATATATATATATATATATATATATGTATGTATCAGCGCTACGTACTACATATATTTCAATATTAGGGTCTTCGTAGGCCCTAGAGACAAGAATCACTTTCGGCCAATTGACCCTCTCTCTCTCTCTCTCTCTCAGGCGAGTGAGCGTAGATGTGTTTAAGAATAAGCTCGACAAACATCTAAACTGCATCCCAGACCATCCAGATTGGAAGATGCAAAATATACCGGAAGATGTATCTAGCAACTCTCTGGTAGACATTAGAGGTGCCTCACAACTGAGGGACCTGGGCAACCCGAACAAGATGTAAGGGTCTGTAAGGTAAGGTCTCCTCTCTCTCTCTCTCTCTCTCTCGCAGCATAGTTTCTAAGATCACTTGTTTCTTCCTCTTAAGAACGCCAGGAACATTCTCTCTCTGTCTCTCTCTCTCTCTCTCTCTATCACTTTCTAAGATGACTTTCTTCCTCATAAGACGCCAGGAACATACTCTCGCTCTCTCTTCTCTCTCTCTCTCTCTCTCCTCTCTCTCTCATGTTTTCTAAGATCACTTTCTTTCCTCTTAAGACGCCAGGAACATTCTCTCTCTCTCTCTCTCTCTCTCTCTCTCACTTTCTAAGATGACTTTCTTCCTCTTAAAACGCCAGGAACATACTCTCTTCTCCTCTCTACTCTCTCTCTCTCTCTCTTCTCTCTCCTCTCTCTCACTTTCTAAGATAACTTCCATTCTTCTTAAGCCCCATCCCAAGGGAAGTCTTCAGCTCTACCGTACATTTCCTTTAAACATTCACACTTCCCAGCCCTTCAAAGGATCCTTCCTATTGTTCCACAACTTGTGAGAGAATCTCCGTCGCCTGTCTTGTTCGTCCCTCTGGTGAACAAACGTAGCACCTCCCATTACAAACTTTCTCTCTACTTTCTTTCCCTCTGCTTTCTCTTCCTGCGAAGCTCTGACCAACGTCCGTGTAACTTTCCCTTTCGACAAACTTTGTCGACGAGTCTAACGCCTCCAAACGCAAATTCCTTTCTTAACCATCCTCTCCTTTCTCTCCCCTAAACTTTCCTCCCTCTACTTTCTTTCCCCACTTTCTCCCTTCGCAAAGCTCTGACCGGCGTCTCTAAAACTTTCTCTCCCTCGCTGTTCACCAACTATTTTCTTATCCTTAACTTACCTCATTAATCCGTCAATATAAAGTTGAGACAAAGCGGCCTTGTGTGTTCTTCTTTTAACTTTTTTTTCATTAGGCCTAACAATCTCTCTCTCTCTCTCTCTCTCTCTCTCTCTCTCTTCGAGAAGAGCTTAATTGCGACCGTCATTATCGAAAACATTATCTAAAAACATTATCACGCCAACATCTGCTGCTTCTCGCTAACCTTAGGTTAGGATTTCTCTCTCTCTCTCTCTCTCTCTCTCTGTCTGTCTGTCTGTCTGTCTCTCTCTCTCTCTCTCTCTCTCTCTCTCTCTCTCTCTCTCTCTCTCTAACCATATGTCTTCGTGATCTTTACATTGCATTTATTCTTATTCGCACGAGATGTGGTCTTTAGAAATTTGTCAAACTTGGTAGTAACTTTATTCGAAGACTTTATCTTAATTAAGCTTTGCCCTTCTAATACAATAAAAAACAACAATTACAACCACAACCACGAATAACCTTTTCCCTTCTAATACAACAATTACAACCACAACCACGAAAAAAACAGCATTATCATCATAACCATCGTGAAAAACAACAGGGAAAGGACGACTATAATTTTCCTTCCAGACTTTTAACTTTAAAATCATGAAAGCATTCGTCACAACATTTTCCAGTTTTCCAGGAGTCTTCCCTCCGACACAGAGAGAGAGAGAGAGAGAGAGAGAGAGAGGAGAGAGAGAGAGAGAGAGACGAGGTGAAAAAAAGCAGTTAAAAAACCAATGCAGTTTAATGAAGAGAAAATTATGAGGAGTCGCTGAATAATGATCAGACCGAGGACATCCAGGGCGATAAAACGGACATTGTCACTAACGAACTGAGTCGAGAGAGAGAGAGAGAGAGAGAGAGAGAGAGAGAGAGAGAGAGAGAGAGAGAGAGAGAGAGAGAGGACGAGGAAAGGGGAAAGGACAGGATCGGAAAGATTTGACGAAAGAACGGAGGGTAATGATGGGGAAGAAGGGAGATGTGTAAACGAGAGAGAGAGAGAGAGAGAGAGAGAGAGAGAGAGAGAGAGAGAGAGAGAGAGTATTCCCAACCAATTTAAAAGCCAGCCAGTATGACGTACAAAATATAATGAGTGAAGAAGTATAAAGAAAACCTACCATTTCAGATCGACATTTCTAAGAGGTAGAGTGCATGATTTAACGGGATATATCGCAGGTGTATCATTCTACGACCTTTCCTAACTCACTCAAACGTCACCTGGTCTTAATTATACTTCTAATTTGGGGAACGGAACAGCTGTTTAAATCACTATCATTCCCAAATAGTGAGAATCTGAACCGCTTTTTAAACTCTTTCAAGATGTTATTTGAAACTCTTTGAAGATAATATTTAAAACTCTTTCAAGATTAAATATTTAAAACTCTTCCAAGATATTTAAAACTCTTCCAAGATATTTAAAACTCTTTGAAGATAATATCTAAAACTCTTTCAAGATTAAATATCGAAAACAAAAATCTCTGAAGATTAAATATTTAAAACTTTTGAAGATAATATTTAAAACTCTTTCAAGATAATATTTAAAACTCTTTCAAGATTAAATATTTAAAACTCTCTGAAGATTATTAAAACTCTTTGAAAATCATATTTAAAACTATTTGAAGATAATATTTAAAACTTTTGAAGATAATATTTAAAACTCTTTCAAGATTAAATATTTAAAACTCTTTCAAGATTAAATATTTAAAACTCTCTCAAGATATTTAAAACTCTTTCAAGATTAAATATTTAAAACTCTCTCAAGATATTTAAAACTCTTTGAAAATCATATTTAAAACTATTTGAAGGTAATATTTAAAACTCTTTGAAGATAATATTTAAAACTCTTTCAAGATTAATATTTTAAAACTCAAGATATTTAAAACTATTTGAAGGTAATATTTAAAACTCTTTGAAGATAATATTTAAAACTCTTTCAAGAAAATATTTCAAACTCCTCTTTGAAAAGAATCTTTGAAACTCCTCTTTGAAGAGAATGTGTTAAAACAGACTGTTAAAATATCAATGTTAAAATTCTGTTTAAACTTAACATTCTATGTTAAACCACCAATGTTAAAATGGTCTCTGAAAACAGCAATGTTAATATTCTATCTTAAAACTTAACATTCTATGTTAAACCACCAATGTTAAAATGGTCTGTTGAAACAGCAGTGTTGAAACGATCTCCCAAAACAGTAATGTTAAATTAAAATCATATGTTAAAACAACAATATGAAAATGGTCTCTTCAGCGCAAAATGTTAAAAGTGGTCTCTGTAAACAGCAATATTCAAATTCTATGCTAAACCCGAAATACTAAAACGGTCTGTTAAACCACCAATGTTAAAATGGTCTGTTAAAACTGTTAAAACCCCAATATTAGAATGTCTGCCAGTCATTAACGGTGTCATTATTCAAGCATAAACTCATGTATTTGCTTTCCTTGTGCCAAAAAGAAAAAAAAAAGCAAGCCGAAGTTTCTTCGGCGCAATCGAGTTTTCCGTTCGAGTCGCGGCCTGTCGGTGGCCCGTCATTTAGCGGTACCAGAAATACAATCATGGCTAACTGTTACCTTAAATAAAAAAAAAAAAAAAACTACTGAGGCTAGAGGGCTGCAATTTGCAGCCCTCTAGGCTCAGTAGTTATTTAGATCTGAGGACGGACAGACAAATAGCCATCTCAACAGTTGTCCTTGACAGAAAACTAAAAAAAAAAAAAAAATAAAGAAAAAAGAATGAATAAAATGACATTATCGTTGACTCTCAGGCTGAGCCAGAACGACCTCGTCTAGAGGATCCAATTCGAGTGGATTAATGATGCAAGAACCGCCTTTGGTGGCCTGACATGAACGGTTCTTCTGAAATATCAATGACCCACAAGCACAATCCTCCAGTTCTTCCGCTTGAAATAGACTGAGCGACGCGACAGAAAGACGTGTCCTTTCACTTGACGGCTTTCAAGCAAGAGAAGAGACTTGTCGTGCAGTGCTTGCAAGCAACCGTACCAGTTGGAACGTTGAAAGCTCATGCGGTGATGGAATGCATTATTGCCACCTGAAGGCAATTTTTGTATTTTAAGTAATGAACTTATATTTTCATCTATTTGTCTAATTCATATTTTATTTCCTAATAAATAACCTCTTCTTCCTGTATTATTTATTGCCTTCTGTTACTTCGTTTAAATAATAATAATAATAATAATAATAATAATAATAATAATAATAATAATAATAACAATAATAACAATAATAATAATAATAATAATAATAATTAACAATAATAATAATAATAATAATAATACTATCTTGTTAAAAAGAATGGCAGAGTTAACTGAATTTATTTATTATAAAAGAATTTTTCTCTATTTTTCTGATAATTCGTATTTTATAATAATAATAATAATAATAATAATAATAATAATAATAATAATAATAATAATAATAATAATAATAATAATATCGTTATAAAGAATTTTCTCTATTTTTATGATAATTCGTCTTTCACAACAACAACAACAACAACAACAACAACAACAACAACAATAATAATAATAATAATAATAATAATAATAATAATAATAATACTGCTATAATTTCAGCATATCACGAATACAGAGCGGAAAAAATTGTACAGAGAACAGTAGGAAATAATGAGAAAATTTGTAAACTGAATGAGACACAAATTGAAAGAAATGTGATACAAGGGAAAAAAAAATTGCAAATAATTGAACGGCTTTTGAAAAGTCTGGGTGAACCGAGTAGTTTCATCAACGACAGAAAACGGCTACGATGTTGTCATTGTGTTTATTCTTGTTTTTGTACTCCAGGGAATATTCAGATCATGAGTGATAACAGACGAATAGTTTTGAAATTGCTTGTATGACGGAACATTGCAGTTTTTCACGGACCATATTAGCATTGCTGCTTCAACAAAACATTTTGACTTATAAAACATTGCTTTTTTAACAGACCAATAATTCAACATTATTGTTTTAACAGACCAATTCAACATTGTTTTAACAGACCAATTAAACATTAATGTTTTAAAGATCGATTCAACATTAAGTGTATTTTAACAGACCAATTCAACATTCAGTGTTTTAACAGACCAATTCAACATTGTTTTAACAGACCAATGAAGCATTACTATTTAAAAGACAAATTCAACATTACATGTTATAACAGACCAATTCAACATTAAGTGTTTCACCAGACCAATTCAACATTAAGTGTTTTAACAGACCAATTAAGCATTACTGTTTTAACAGACCAAACCAACATTAATTGTTTTAACAGACCAATTAAACATTACTGTTTTAAAGACCAATTCAACATTGTTTTAACAGACTAATTCAACATTAAGTTTTTTAACAGACCAATTCAACATAAGTGTTTTAACAGACCAATTCAACATTAGTTTTTTAACAAACCATTTAAATGTCGACATATCAATCTAACAGTCCTGCTTTAGCAGAACAATATAACATTACTGTTCGAGCACACCACTTTCACACTGCTGTTTCAACAGACCAATTTAACACTTGCTGTTTTAGCAGACCAATTTAAAATTCCCGTTTTAATACTCATAGCAGATACTGCTACATCAATAAAAGCACAAAATAGACACTCGTGGAATTCAATAACTTTCCCCAATACTAAATTCCTTCGAGGAATTAACAAATGTCACCGAGAGACAAGACAACCGGTGTCAGCCGAGTGATTAAGAGAGAAACGCCACCAATTCCCGTGGACGACTTTTGACATCGACACGAGAGCCAATCGACCTGAGTGGAGGTCACCTGAAGCTTCCTCGGGTGGGTTAAAGGTCAGGTGAAACGGGTGTCACAGCTATAGAACGCCCTCAAAGGATTCTTTGAATAACGGGTGAAAGGGCAGGATGGCTTCTTTCAGGAGGGTTGGGAAAATCTTGATTTCAGGATTGGAAACTGAAGGTTTACTGACATGAGAGGCTTTGAGAGCCTTGCGGGATTGAATTAGGGATATATCATCGGGTGGGGGGAGGAATGTGAATAAAGCTATGTAAATTGACACTTCAGTTTCTTTACACACACATATATTAAATATATATTTATTATATAAATACAAAGTGTGTATATATATATATATATATATATATATATATGATATATATATATATATATATATATATATATATATATATATATATATATATATATATATAATATATATATATATATATATATATACATAACACACATTTAAGGTGGTTGTTCTGTATGCATATACAGCATACCTAGAATTATGCAAGAATGCATACACAATTTGGCAGGCACAAGCAACACAAACTCTCTCTCTCTCTCTCTCTCTCTCTCTCTCTCTCTCTCTCTCTCTCTCTAAAAATACGGGTCACGAGGCTTTTTCTTCTCTCTCCTGGCATTGATATGCAGAAAGAGACAGGAGTTGTACAGAAGTAATGGAGCGAAAACTGACAGGTAAGACAAAGGAAAAGAGATTGCGAAGACACGCTAAAAGCACTGACGCAGGAAGCACACACACACACACACTGCACACACACACACACACACACATAAATTCAGATTCTGTAACGAAAAAAAAAAGAGAAAGAAGCGACGAGAGAGAGAGAGAGAGAGAGAGAGAGAGAGTTCTCTTATGTGGCACAAAACCCACATTTTTAAGAAGAAAAAGAAGAAGAAGAAGAAGAAGAAAAGAAGAAGAAGAAGAAAAACACACAAAAACATTACTTAAGAAAAGTATCATCGGAGTTCGGGCAACTTTCCACAGCGCCGTTAAATGATGACAAATGACTTTGTTGTTGAAAGGAGATTACAATACGAAATATGAACCACTAACAACACTATTATTCAACACTACCATACAATAATATTTCCCTTGAGGTTTTACTACCAATGTGTGAATATTTTTATTATAAATCAAAAAAATTGTATTAATTTTATCAATGCATATTTTTTAATATTCGTAAACTCCTGCAAGAACTGAGGGCATGAAGGACATATCACAAGACGAAAGGACATGTCACACTGATGTCATCTAATATTCCCTACAACCCCCACACCCCCCCCCCCCCCCTTGAAAAATGTTGTCGTGGAAACTATGTATAAATGTGTGGGGTGGCCCCTGCAGACATCGTTATCTCTCTCTCTCTCTCTCTCTCTCTCTCTCTCTCTCTCTCTCTCTCTCTCTCTCTCTCAGTCTTTATATACTTTGATTCATGGCCTCTGTCTCCTCTCTCTCTCTCTCTGCATTTTACTTATGTTTCTCTCTCTCTCTCTCTCTCTCGCGTTCGGTTCCCTCTCCCCTGCCAGACAATGTCGCGTCACGTGACAACCTCTTTTGACCCGGTTCGGTGAAGTGGAACCAGGTCTTAACCTTTGACCTCTACACGAAGGCCATTCTCCTGTCAAAAGAGTAAAAAAAAAAATAATAAAAAATAAATCCTCCGAAGTCTTTGAGTAATGAGGTTGTTATTGTTGTCGTAATTTACAAGATGAGAGATTCTGAACAGGGGAGAGAGAGAGAGAGAGAGAGAGAGAGAGAGAGAGAGAGAGAGAGAGAGAGATGAGTCTGGTAAGCTATTTGTGTGTGTGTGTGTTTGATGAGAGAGAGAGAGAGAGAGAGAGAGAGAGAGAGAGAGAGAGAGAGCTCCAACTCCTTGAAGGCAAATCATTATCTCTGGCAAATGCATGAAAACGGGCATTAAGTCTTAAAAAAAAAAAGGACGACGTCTTCTCTCCACCTGCTGGCAGAAAGGTCGACTCTAAAGTAAACCTCAAAAGAAACTAGAAGAATAAGACTTAAGAAGGAACTCGAAGAATGAACTTAACTTACGTGACATTTTCAAGGAGTCGGGAATGTGGCCGAGAGAATATGAAAATGTCAACGTTTTCTTCAGCTCTTATTTTGTTTTTTGTTTTTCTGTCTGCCTTCAGATCTTAAAAACCTCTCAGGCTAGAGAGCTGCAAGTTGGTACGTTGATCGTTCACCCTCCAATCATCAAGTATACCAAATTGCATCCCTCTAGCCTTAGTAGTTTTTATTTTATTTAAGGTTAAAAGTAGGTAGACATGATCATGCGTCTGGCAACGAAGGCAGAGAGAAAGAGAGAGCGAGAGCACTGACAGGTGTTCCGTTTGCATATTGACTTTTTTATGATTAATTACTTAATGTATATTATTAAAGAATAACTTTTCTGGATAAACAAGGGCTATAAGTTTAAAACTTCCACTTCGTCTAAACTAAACTAGCCCTACGATTTCAATAAGAGTTTATAGGCCTATTTCATATCCGTTACCACTAGACCTATGATTTAATGTCTTCTGTTTTAAATACCCTTTTTCATCAACCTGTCACATTCTTCCGAAGTGATCAGACCAATTCGAAACGCTCTTTCGTCAAGAGAAAATATGTTTTCTAGATCTTTTTATTTCTTTTAGGTCCAGCAAAGCTTCATGCGAGAAAACACCATCAGACCATCCTAACATATCTTTCAGACGTTCGAATATCATCTCGCAAGTGAAATGACTTGGAAACAATGGACGATCAACTCCGAAACTTCACGCGCCAAGGAAATATGATAAACCTGCCCAAAACTGACCAGCGCGGACGCTACTCGTATAGAACTCGAAACAGAACTCGTACACGGATAAGACTCGTACCATCAACAAAAGCTTACGTTCGCTGGGAGAGGTTTAGAATTGCAAAGTGTCTTCCCCCCCCCCCCCCCCCCCCCCCCCCCCCCCCCCCCAAAAAAAAAAGAAAAAAAAAAAAACAAAAAAAAAAAAAAAAAAAAAAAGAAAAAAAAAAATGTCTGGTGCATTTGTTGCCTCTGTTTTTGCCATGGAAAAAAAAATATTATGTTATAGTTTCTTTTTTTATTGTTGGAATACAGCGAATGAAAAATAAATGATTCGATTACAAACGATCGTTAGGCTATAAATGCAGTAATAGCTTACACAAGAGAAGGACGGACATTGTCATTTTTCTTGACTGAGAGAAAACTTGAATTTATTTGGCCTCCATAAACTTTTATTTTATTTCATTTTTTTTAGGAAGATGAATACAATATTCATAAAATGGTCTCTCAAAGAATATCGAACAGGCGACTATGCATTATTTTGACCAAAACCAGGATGATAACGTCACTATTCTGTAAATGAATGGGATTTCAGGTGTAGACAGTAAAGCATCTCATTTAGTTTTCAGAACTGTCAAATGTTAACACAACTATAATACAAAGAACGAACTCTGAAAATAACATAACATTAGCTGGAATGGAAACCTTGACAGAGCTGGAATGAGCCTACCAAGAACGAGTAGGAATGAACCTTGGTAGAGCTGGAATGAACTTGGTTAGAGTTGAAATGAAGCTACAAAGAGTTAGAATGGGCCTAGATAGAGCTGGGATGAGTCTAGAGACAGAGCTGAAATGAGTCTAGAAAGAGTTGGAATGAGTCTAGAGACAGAGCTGGAATGAGTCTAGAAAGAGCTGGAATGAGCCTACAAAGAGTTAGAATGTGCCTAGACAGAGCTGGAATGAGCCTAGAAAGAGTTGGAATAAGTCTAGAAAGAGCTGGAATGAGCCTACAAAGAGTTAGAATGTGCCTAGACAAAGCTGGAATGAGTGTAGAAAGAGTTGGAATGAGTCTAGAAAGAACTGAGGTGAGTCTACACAGAGCTGGAATGGGTGTAGAAAGAGCTGGAATGAGTCTAGAAAGAGCTGGAGTGAGTCTAGACTCTAAAGAGAGCTTCAACGGGAATATATAGACAAAGTTGAAATGAGCCTTGAGGAAGTGACTGAGCCCATACAGAGCTGGAATAAGCCCACAGGGTTGGAATGAGCCTAGAAAGAGCTAAACCGAGCCTATACAAAGCTAGAATGAATCTTCTAGACGTAGCTGGAAGTGCTCTAGACAAGAATCAAGAGTCAAAAGTTCTAAAAGAAGTGAGAGAGAGAGAAACTGACTTTAAACAAGAAAAAAAAATATGAATAAAAGAGAAAATAATAAGACAATTTTCTCTCTTCCTCTCTACTCTCTCCTTTTTTCCACGTACACGACTTCGGGTAGGAAGGGGGGAGGGGAGAGGGGACCCACATTTCTCCATAGAACTGACACCACTTCAGCGCTCACATCCTTAATCCTTTATTGAAGTGTCATCCTGACATTCACCTTCCTCTATGAAATCACCTCTCTCTCTCTCTCTCTCTCTCTCTCTCTCTCTCTCTCTCTCTCATTATATATATATATATATATTATATATATATATATAATATATATATATATATATATATATATATATATATATATATATATATATATATATATATAGTATATATATTATATATATATATATATATATTTAGATATATATAAGAAAGTAAACTTTAATTTAACATGAAAGAAATGATAGAGAGGTGCCGAATTAAACACTCTCTCTCTCTCTCTCTCTCTCTCTCTAATCTCTCTCTCTCTCTCTTTCAACTGTCTCGTCACCTGGTGGCGAGGAAGCAATTAATGGGGCACACTGTCATTCATTTGTTTACAAAAAAAATTCGACGTGTATACATATGTGTACTTACAATTTCGCATCGTATACACCACACGACCTGAGTATAAGTGTGTAAAAGCATGTACTATACAAGTGTGGCATCGCATTCATTATACATTACTATTATACACGCGTCACTCAAGTTATAATTAAAAACGCCGAGGGCCTCTAACGTCAGGGATCAGCCGCTCGTCCAACGAAATAATGTAGGACTCTCTCTCTCTCTCTCTCTCTCCTTTCCTATCACCTGGCAGCAGGATTAGGACGGAAGGACATCACGGCCGGTCTTCGGCTTATGTAAATGCCTGTTAATCTCACAGAAGGAATCCCGAAAGGAATTCTCCTTCTCCTCCTCCTTCTTCTCCGAGATCTGGCAGGATTATCTTCCTTGGGGGGTTATATTACTTCTTCCTCGGCCCGTCAGCTACGTAAAGCTTGATGGAAGAAGAAGAAGAAGAAGAAGTAGAAGAAGATAAAGAAGAAGAAGAAGAAGAAGAAGATCTGTCTCACGTAGGAAGGAAGGAAGGATTGAGGAAATGGTTTAAACTATGCAAGACAGCCCTCAACTCGTCGACATGAAGGCATTGCCACGAGGAAAGGTTTTTATTTTTTTTTAAAAGGTTTTCACGTCTGTCTCCTCGTCTATCTGTCTTGTTGGTCTCTTGGGCTGTTTTTTCCAAAGGGTTTTACGTCTGTTTCCTCGTCTGGTGACTTTGGAGAATCTGTGTATTAACGTCCGTCTCGAGAAAAAGAGCTGGAATATAATTCAAGATTTTTTTTCGCTTTTTTGCCTTTTGCCTTTTGCCTTTTTTTTTGCTGACCTCGTCTGAAGCCGCGGCAGATGCATCTCATATATAATGACAGATCTCATAATTCTCTCTCGGGGTATTTTTCTATACACTGGGTCACAAAACAGGGATATTTTGCAAGCACAGAGCCACAAAAAAGGGATATCTATTATGCACGGCGTCTAAAAACAGGGTTATTCTCTACGTCCAGGGTCACATAACAGTGGCATCTTTAGGTATTTTATATACCCAGTACAACAAACAAGAGATTTTTTTTATGCACAGAATCACAAAAACTAGGGTAATTTTTCTAGTATACCTAAGGCTCACAAAACGGGTATTTTATATACCCAGGACCACAAAACTAAGAGAATTTTTTTATCCACAGAGTCACAAAAACTGGGGTAGGTTTTCTAGTATACCTAGGGCTCATAAAACAGGGGTATTTTATATACCCAGGCCCACAAAACAGGGGCCTTTTCGATACCCAGAATTACAAATAAGGGCATTCCATCCCCTCCACCCCCAAAAAAATCCCAAAAGAGACACCGACTCCAATACCCCATCCGTCTGGGACCGACGGACACAAGAATTTTAATCCCCAAGGACATTCATTACCTTGAAGGAAAAAAAAAAAAAAAAAGAGAGTGAGTACCATTCGACGCCATTAGTCGGTTTCCTCTAAGCCCCTCAAGTCAGAGAGAAAAGCCAGCTACTACTTCCTGACGAATAGGGTGGGGCGGGGGGGGTGGGGGGGGGGGGGGGCGAGTTTACTAATGGCGTTACGACATTACAGCATTACTGTAATTGAAAAGCACACAAGAAGTCCCCTCATGTGAGAGGAGCGGGGGGCGGGGGGGGGTGGAGAGGGGACTAAACTAAGACGTTCTCGACGTACGAGTTATGTAACGTAACGCATTAGAATGAGATACTGTATTACACTATTTTTTATCTTATTTTTTTCAGATATTCGTAGTGTTTATTATAGGGCACTGTTTAATGACAAAAGAAAGTCAGGTTTATTTCAGGCTGAATTAAAAAAAAACAAATAACCAACACACGTACACACATAAACAAAACGTACTGTATTATAGTATAGTAGAAAGATTCCTTTACAATACTGACACAGTGCTGTTTGAGCGGCACACTGTTCACTGTAGGTGTAGTTTAGATTCCTTTGCTGAATCCATTATAAACACCTTTACACACACACACACACAAACACACACACACACACACATAACATTATATATATATATATATATATATATATATTACATATGCATATAAATTTATTTATAATATATATATATATATATATATATATATATATATATATATATATACATATTACATATGCATATACATTTCCATATATATATATATAGATATTATATATATATATATATATAATATATTACATATGCATATACATTTATTTATATATATATATATATATGAGAGAGAGAGAGAGAGAGAGCCGAGAGAGAGAGAGAGAGAGAGAGAGAGAGAGAGAGCCATCAAAATAAGACCCTTCTTAGGGCCAAAACTCGTCAATGCCCTTCCGTCCTTTCATCAGCGCTTCATAATGACATGCCCAGGAGATTCTATTGATGGTTTTGCAGAGTGAACTTCGCCTACCTCCCCCCCCCAACCCCCCCCCCCCTCCCCCACAAACCCCCCTTCCCCCTGCCACCCCCTTTCCCTTGCCCCAGTCTTTCCCCCTCCTCGCAAAAAATAAAAAAAATAAAGAGAAGAAAGAGGAAGAAGGAGAAGAAAAAAAAAACCCACCCCACATTTGTATAAATGCTTCATGAAAAAGAGAGTATCTTTGAAGAGAAGTTTATCAGATAACTTCGGCGGACTTCGTCGGGATATTGAGTTTTCATAAAGTTTGCGGGACTGGTCGCCTCAGTCTTTCCTCTCTCCCCTACCTCCTCCCCTCCCCCTCCTCCCTCCTCCTCCACACAACCGCAGACTTTTTCCCGCCCAAGTTTCATAGTTTAGATCGTAATTTAAATAAAGGGGTTAGATGTTTTTCATTACGGACCCAGAGTTTACCCTTTTTCATTAAAAAAATTAAAAAAAGGAAGAATGAGAAGAAAGGACACTGGATGTCCTCTTTGTCACAATTTCTAAAAGAGGGTTGTATCATGATGTTCCTCTATCTTAAAATTCGTATAAAAAGTTAAGTTACTGCAAAGTTAAAATACTAAAAATCACATCAAATTATAAATACTTAAAGTATTCATATTTTAAATATAGAAATTTGTTTTGGGTGTTTTGGGTATTTACAAATACTTCACTGAAGAAGAGAATACTACTGAAATGGAATAATAATAAAAATAATAATAATAATAATAATAATAATAAAATAATATAATAATAATAATAATAATAATTACCACACATGGCTAATAGAATGCCTGAAAAATATGGGGGCAGAGGAAAATACCATCAGCTTCCTCAAAAATACAATGCGCAACTGGAAATACAATACTTACAAGCTCTGGAATAAGGACTAGCAGAGGTTTAATATCAGGAGAGGGATCTTCCAGGGCGACTCACTGTCCCCACCTATCTTCGTAGTAGCCATGATTCCCATGACAAAAAGTACTTACAGAAGATTGGATGCCGGGTACCAACTCAGAAAAAGAGGCACAAAATCAACCATCTGATGTTCATGGACGACATCAAGCTGTATTTTGGTAAGAGCATCAAGGAAATAGTACCCTAATCCAGACTGTAAGGATTGTATCTGGGACATCAGAATGGAGTTTGGAATAGAAAAATGGCGCCTTAGTCAACATACAAAAGGCAAGTAACGAGGAACTGAAGGGATAAAGCTACCAGATGGGAGCAAACATCAAACAAAACCTAGATGGAGACGGGAATACAAATAACCTGGGAATAATGGAAGGAGGGGATATAAAAAACACCAAGAGATGAAGGACACGATCAGGAAAGAATATATGCAGAGACTCAAGGCGATACTCAAGTCAAAAACTCAATGGAGGAAATATGATAAAAAAGCCATAAACACATGGGGCAGTGCCAGTAATCAGATACAGCGCAGGAATAGTGGAATGGACGAACGCAGAACTCCGCAGCATAGATCGAAAACCAGGAAACAAATGACAATACACAAAGCACTACACCCAAGAGCAAATTCGGACAGACTATACATAACACGAAAGGAAGGAGGGAGAGGGACTACTAAGTATAGAGGACTGCGTCAACATTTGAAAAACAGAGCACTGGGCAATATCTGAAAAAAACCATGAAGACGAGTGGCTAAAGAGTGCATGGGAAGAAGGACTAATAAAAGTAGACGAAGACCCAGAAAATACAGAGACAGGAGAAAGACAGAGAGAACAGAGGACTGGCACAACAAACCAATGCACGGACAATACATGAGCAGACTAAAGAACTAGCCAGCGATGACAATTGGCAATGGCTACAGAGGGGGAGAGCTAAAGAAGGAAACTGAAGGAATGATAACAGCGGCACAAGAATCAGGCCCTAAGAAACCAGATATGTTCAAAGTACGATAGACGGAAATAACATCTCTCCCATATGTAGGAAGTGCAATACGAAAAATGAAACCATAAAAACCACATAGCAAGTGAATGCCGGCACTTGCACAGAACCAGTACAAAAAGAGGGCATGATTCAGTGGCAAAAGCCCTCCAATGGAGCCTGTGCAAGAAAAACATCAGCTACCTGCAGTAATAAGTGGTACGAGCACAACCTGAGGGAGTGATAGAAAAACGATCACGCAAAGATCCTCTGGGACATGGTATCAGAACGGATAGGGTGATACGTGCAAATAGACCAGCGTGACGTTGATTGACAAAATCAAGAAGAAAGTATACCTCAATTGATGTCGCAATACCATGGGACACCAGAGTTTGAAGAGAAAGAGAGGGAAAAAATGGATAAGTATCAAGATCTGAAAATAGAAATAAGAAGGATATGGGATATGCCAGTGGAAATACGTTACCCATAATCATAGGAGCACTAGGCACGATCCCAAGATCCCTGAAAAGGAATCTAGAAAAAACTAGGGCTTGAAGTAGCTCCAGGTCTCATGCAGAAGTGTGTGATCTAGAAACGGCCACACATAGTAAGAAAAGTGATGGACTCCTAAGGAGGCAGATGCACCCGGAACCCCACACTATAAATACCACCCAGTCGAATTAGAGGGATCTGTGATTACAGCAAAAAAAAAAAAAAAAAAAAAAAAAAAAAAAAAAAAAAAAAAATAATAATAAAATATAATAACAATAATAATAATAATGTCGCAATACCATGGCACACCAGAGTAGAAGAGAAAGAGAGTGAAAAAAAAATGGATAAGCATCAAGACTTGAAAATAGAAAATAAAAAGAAGGATATGGGATATGCCATGGAAATGAAAATTTACCCACAATCATAGGAACACTAGGAGCACGA
The DNA here is from genome assembly GCF_015104395.2 of Macrobrachium nipponense. NCBI lineage: Eukaryota > Metazoa > Arthropoda > Malacostraca > Decapoda > Palaemonidae > Macrobrachium > Macrobrachium nipponense. Next base: position 1,768,298 of record NC_061101.1, on the reverse strand, counting down.
TCCCAAGATCCCTGAAAAGGGAACCTGGAAAAACTATAGATGCCGAAGTAGCTCCAGGACTCATGCGAAGAGTTTGTGCTACTAGAACACCGCACATAGTAAGAAAAGTGATGGACTCCTAAGGAGGCTGGATGCCACCCGGAACCCCCCAACACTATAAAAATCCACCCAGTCGAATAGGATGACTGTGATAAAAAAGGAAAAATATAATAATAAAAATAATACAGGTTTTAGTGAAAATAATGGCTATTTCAGCCGCGTTTATTTTCTAATAGAAGTTTCTCTTTTCTTCTTATTACTGACTTTTCTTCTGTACTCAAAGTTGGATATTAAAACGCCAAATGGCGGGAGATTAATGTAAAAAAATGTGGTATTTGTCAAACTGAATATTATACAAAAAGCAGTACAATAATAATAAATAATAATAATATAATAATAATAATAATAATAATAATAATCCGAGTAACTATTTAAGAGTGAATATGTTACGATTAATAATAATAATAATAATAATAATAATAATAATAATAATAATAATAATAATAATAACGTATGAGAGAAATGAGATAAAAGAATCTCGCGTAGTAGTGATACAGAGATCGTAAGAATTACGTGAGAGAAAACAGAACAAAGCCTCCTCTCCTTGTCTTCACCTGGATGGGTTTAACCCGAAAAAGGAAATGGAAAAGGAGATGGAAAAACAAGAGATAACAACAGGATTCGTCAATGAAGCGAAGCCTGGATCACGGATGCTGCGTGGAATGTTGTCAGGAAATATATGGAAATGTTTGAATGTGGAATGTCTGTGGAAATAATTGGAAATGTTTGAATGTGGGCTGTTTGGAACCAGGGATGTTTTGATTGAGTTGTTAAAAGATTTTTTTTTCTAATGAATACATCGTTATAGAGACTTAATTGGGTTGAGTATTTACGGCAAAATGTAGGGAACTGCGATGAAGAGGGAAGAGTATAATATTGGATTTTCTAGGGAATCCTTGATTTCATTTATTCATGGAAGTTGAGGCTGCCTACGAATATGCAGACTCCAAGGTTGGATATCGAGTGTCAAATGACTCTTGGAGAAGAGACTGCTATAGCTCTGCTGTTATTCGTTTTGCGAATAATACAGAGAAAAGTTAAAAAAAGGTATATGGGATGGGCATAGAATGTAGGGCTTTACAGGGAAGAAGAAAGTCTGATGTTAGCAAGCAATGTTATTGGCCGGTGATTACAATCGCAAAGTGATGATAAAATCCCCAGCAGTGTTATTCAATTTGCTAATGAATAATACTGCGAGATAGAAATGAAAAGACTTCACAATGGATGAAGAGTACAGGGCGAGAATGGGAATACAAAAGAAAATGGCTGATGCCTGAAAATGAATCTGTATTAGCTGGTGATAAAGACGAGAAGTTGTAAACAAGTGAGGAAAAAAAAATCTTGGAAGTATTATTCAATTTACGAATGAATAATGCAATGTAAGTGTTAAAAAAAAGATTCAGTGATGGGTTGATAGTATAGGGTGTTAATACAGAGCATAGTAGCTGATATTTCCAAATCACAAAGTGTTGGCTGGTGACTAAGATGAAAAGTTGCAAAATGGTGAAAAAAAAAAACCTTTTGTTTTGTGAAATCTGGTTGAGGAAAATGATTGAAGGTTTTAAAAGCAGAACTGCTCTCTCTCTCTCTCTCTCTCTCTCTCCACCAAAAAGGAGGAAGAAACCGTCGCCTATAATAAGAATTCCAACCCACCTCTAGTCTTGGGTCACGGGCATCACAATACGTTTTAACGTTCTATTGTCTAAGAACAAAAATCAGAATACTAACTTGTATTTCCCTCCTTTTACAGCTTGATTATTTACTTTTTTGTTTTTTGTTTTTTACCATCTAAACTAAAGGAAGTAACTCTTGTTTCTCCTATATATAAAGGTCAGACCATTTCTGTAACAAGTTTTTTTTTTCTAATTGTTATTTCATGGAATACCAAATTTCAGTCCTGCTTTAATGAATACGGAATTCTCCCAACATGGAACAAATTGAGCGAGTTAGATGCTTGGATTAAAGCGTTACTTCTCTCGCTAAATATGCGAGAATTTCAGTCGTCTGGGCATCTGGTGGGATGTATCTCTTGAGTCGCAATTGACCCGTGACAGTTTCTGGAATTTGTCTTATATTTCTGGCGTCTATTTTCACATAATTCAAGAGGAACGTTCACTTGAGACTTGCTGACGATAACGAAAGCTCGTGGGCGTACGTGAACACGTTCGCGTTAACGGGTATGATGAACCTTTACCTCGTGAGCATACGTGATCGAATTGTGTATATACACAAGCATAAACCAGGTGATTTAAGGCAAAGTCCTGCTGTAAATAAACAATATGAATGTATATAGATACAGTGTACATAGTGTATACTTTATTTTGAGAGCTGTTACCATTACATTTTTAAAATAAATTAAATTAATCTGAGTATTAATGTTCGCAAATTTTATATATTCTTAGCCCTGAAAATGCGACTTGGAATTCGCCGCGAAACGTCGGCAATGAAATAAACAGTTATAGGATGAGGATGCCTTTCCCTACTGCTTCCTTCGCGATATATCTTCTTTGAGCTCCAGCTCCGGCCCTTATGTGTATATATTTATATATACATATATTTTTTTTACGTGTTTCGTACGCATCGCTTTAAAAAAAGGCGTAATACAACCACGCGCTAAGCGTATCGTTTCCTCGCGCGGCTCCAAATTTTTACGCGGGAGCAAATATACGCGTTTCGTACGCATGCTTTAAAAGGCGTAATACAACCACGCGCTAAGCGTATCGTTTCCTCGCGCGGCTCCAAATGCAAATGAGACCCGTTTGGGTCCGCTGAAAGCACTAAAGCAGCGGCATCCTATTCAAAGATCCTAAAGCATTTCGGAACTGCCTGAAGAAGGCGAGAGCAAGTTTCGTAATGTTATGATTCCAGAAGGCTCCGCTTCAGGAACGGGGGAGAAGAATTGGCATACAAAGTTGGAGTTACACATTGGATGTTGATTTATCTATTTATTTAGTTTATTTATTCATTTTATTTTAGTTTATTAATTTATTTCATTTATTTCTTTATTTTATTCATTAATATATTAATTTTGTTTGTTTTATTTATTTATTAATTCATTTATTTTATCTTATTTTTTAATATTTTATTTATTTAATATTTAATTTAATTTATTTATTATTTTATTTTATTTATTTATTTATTTATTATTTTATTTCTTTATTTAATTATTCATTCACTGAGAGAGAGAGAGAGAGAGAGAGAGAGAGAGAGAGAGAGAGAAGGGGTGAATATTTACAATAAATTTTACTGAAGCAAAAAAGGCACTGGATTAAATCGATTGCGTGTGTGTGTGTGTGTGTGTGTGTGTGTGTGTGTGTGTGAGAGAGAGAGAGAGAGAGAGAGATGTTTACACAGCAAACAACCATAACTTCATCATGCAGCTCACCCCTAAAAAGGGCAATACCTCATAGCGTGTAGAATGGTGATTCAGAGTATGGCATGGCCACCACCATGCATGCCAGTATAGGGGGCCGGGGAGAGAGAGAGAGAGAGAGAGAGAGAGAGAGAGAGAGAAGAGAGAGAGAGAGAATATTAATCCCATAAAAGCTACCCGGACCAACAACAAAACAAAGACAGAAAGAGCAATAACAGAGGGACCAATTGGTGGAGAGAGAGAGAGAGAGAGAGAGAGAGAGAGAGAGAGAGAGAGAGAGAGAGAGAGAGAGAGAGAGAGTCCACCTACAAAACCAGGTACATTAACCAACCACTTCAGCGGACGTGGGCCCAAAGTGATTTGAACCAACGTAAGGGGAAGTTCTCTCAACAGGCTCTCACTGCGGTCATGAGAGAGAGAGAGAGCAAGAGGAGAGGAGGAGGAGGAGGGAGGAGGAGGAGGAGGAGGAGGAGGAGGAGTAGCTCCAAGAAATAGAGTAGCTGACATGAAATGTTGAATTACCGAGAGATGTACAATGAGATACGTTTGTGCGCTTCCTGCACAATATACAGACATTTCGGGGTTTGGTTTGTTGATGGAATAATAACGGGGATATATTAACCATAATGTGAGTCATGTAAACATGCATGCATATATATATATATATATATATATATATATATATATATATATATATATATATATATATATATATATATATCTATATAATATATATATATATATATATCTATATATATATATATATAGTATATATATATACAAAATATGTATAATCACCGGTTTTATAAATATCATGAACTATCTCAGTGCAATGGGATATACAATTATTTCTTTTTATCTCATTGCAACACCGTTTGCAACACCCTGAATTGGCAGAGCAGTGCAAAGAGTTCTGCAATGGAATAATTCATTTTTATTCATTTCGTCTGGTCTCGCTCAAAATATTTTATTTGGTGTTCAATTGAACTGGGTCTTGTAGGGGCAAAAATCGCTCACACTCAGAATGCTTAAGCAGAGAGAGAGAGAGAGAGAGAGAGAGAGAGAGAGAGAGGGGGTGACGAGAGAGCGGGAGAGAGAGAGAGAGAGAAATTCAGCAAATGTTTTATTCAGTGTGAAACTGAACTAAGTCTAGTAGGGGTGAAACATTCCTCACACTCAGAATACTTGAGAGAGAGAGAGAGAGAGAGAGAGAGAGAGAGAGAGAGAGAGAGAAAAGACATTTAGAAAAACGATGTCTTTCCCAACAGCCCTTCCAAACATTTTCTCCCCCCCTCCCCCCTAATCGAACTTGGGTTTCGAAGTAGGTTGAACTTTGGAAGTCTTTGGTGAAAAAAAAAAAAAAAAAAAAAAAAAAAAAAAAAAAAAAAAAAATCTTTAAATAACACCTAAAAGTATTGCAATAGAATTCTTCTCTCAACGACTCGATCAGTCCTGCGAGTACAGAGAGAGAGAGAGAGAGAGAGAGAGAGAGAGAGAGAGAGAGAGAGACCATTTCCCTCTTGAATAAGAATATAGGAAACGCCTCTTATTCCCCTTCTGAGAGATCGGCTCTTCCTCAATTGCAGTTTAAACTTCTTCTTCGAGAGGGAGGGAAAGAGAGGGAGGGAGGGAGGGAGGGAGGGCGGGAGGAGAGAGGGTGGGAGGGGGGGGGCGGGGAGGAAGTTTTTAAGACAATTTCTGCAAGTGGAAAGACGAACTTCCGCATCGGATATGTGACGGAAGTGAAGTATATCTTTTCCCCGTGGCTGACTCCAGGATTATATGAAAGGACTTTTTGAGAATGCTCTAATGCTGTACTAGTGGGCCAGTTGAATTTGCTCTGGTTGTGCCTGGACTGCTGTGTGGGCTTTGCATTCTCTCTCTCTCTCTCTCTTTCTCTCTCTCTACTCTCTCTCTCTCTCTCTCTCTCTCTACAATATTTAAATATATATCTATATTGTATATATAAAATAAAATTATATATATAAGATACACATTAAATACACACACACACACATATATATATATATTTATAAACATACATACATACACATACCACATACGTGCATTATACGTACGTGAAGGACTTTCATTAGTCATGACTTTCATGAATTTTACAGAGAAAGTAACCCGGCCCCCACAAACAAAACCCTAAATTTGATGCAAGAGCAGCAAGCACACACACACACACACACAGCACAAATACACAATCCTACGAATAAGAGAGAGAGAGAGAGAGAGAGAGAGAGAGAGAGAGAGAGAGAGAAAAAGTATAAAAACAAATCTGTAACCCTTTTACCCCTCAAGATTCTCCCTCGTCTGATATAAGACGCATCAAAACTAACGACTAGGGAGTTTGTAACTAAATGCGACACATAAATAAGGATACGTCACCTCCTGGTATAAAATCTTATAAATCTCTGTCTCTCTCTCTCTTGAGACGGTGCAAGGAGTTCTCTCTTTCTCTCTCTCCCTCGTAACGATCGTAATACCCGTTATTAAATACTTTCCTATCAGGGATACGAGGGTTGCAAGACGTATCTTTTCTCTGACACGTCGTCCTGCTCAACCCATATTCATTGCAGGGTAGATTTTCCGGTCGTTTTTCAAAGAAGTTTTTAGATTGGTTCTCCCTCAAGGGGAGAATGATGTTAAGACAATATGCTTCGTTTTTAGACTGTTTCTACCGATGTCGTTGTTAATGTTTTCTTTAAGACGTTAAATATTGGTTCTTCCTAAAGGAGAGTGACGCTGGGGCAATATGCTTTATTTTGACTGTTTCTAGTGATGCTGTCATTATTTTCACTTGAGAAATGGTCGTTTTAGCGTCCTCGTCAATTGCGGCAGGAATCTTTGGTCGTTACACGAAATGGGAAAGGACTATTTAATAAAATAAAAAAAAAATGATTCTTTAATCTTACAAAGTAGATGGAGATATTCAAAATAAGTTTACTAGATATTCTAAATCACTGAATCTCAGTAGACATCAGGATCTAACATCTTTGGATGGTAGAATGCATTCTACCTTTGGATAATCAAATGCCCTTTGGATTGTGATCTACCTTACAGAATTTATCCAACAAAACCTTTGGATGGTATAATAAATATTATACCTTCCCTTTGGTTTCTAATCTACCTTACAGAATTTATCCAACAAAACCTTCAATCTTTTTCCCGACGCCAAGAAGATATCTGGTCAATAAACCCTTCAATCCCCACTCCTACCCCCCCCCCCTCCCGAAATAACGTAGTCCACCTCGCGAACGAGACCCGGCTTGTATTTCGAAAAGAATCTGTAGAACTCGTTTCCCCCAAAAAGATTCATTTATCCTACCTTATAAATAAGGTCGGGTACAGGATACCTAGACCTCCAATCCCCCCCCCCTTAAAACTCCAAGCCCTAGAGCCCCCAGCCACCAAAAGGAACCACCAGCCACCTCCTTGTGAACCTGCCAATTCTGACCGCCCACCTTTTACAAAAGGTATCCAGTCCCTCTGGAGAGTTGGAGGAAAGGTTTATTTATTTCTATTTCCCCTGAATGTGTTTCGGGGGAGAACCTCCAAACGGACCTTTGCCGAGTCTCATTAATTGGAAGGAATAGGAGGCTGGAGGTGGTCGTGGGAAGGGCGAGGACGGATTGGATTGGCGGAGGGGAGAGAGGAATCAGGAGGAGGAGGAAAAGGAGGAGGAGGAGGATGAAAAGGCAAGAGATGAAACAGAAGTTTGGGGCGGATTGGAAAGGAACCTACGAAGCCTTAACGCTGCTTTTTGGCCTACAGAATGTACAGCAAAGATAGGACGCCGAAGAATATACAAGACGCAGAAGAATACGAGTCTACACCTTCGGCGGGAGAAAATACAGGACGCAGAAGAATACGACGAGTCTACACCTTCGCCGCGAGAATATACAGGACGCAGAAGAATATACATTCTCGACAGGAGAATATACAGGAAGGGTTAGGACAGAAATTCCTGTCCTCCAATCAGCTCTAAGCTCCTGTATACGATGCCTTTGGAGAGAGAAAGATTCTCCCAAAAGGCTCCAATTGTGAAGCCCGCATCTTTGCTATGCTAATTCCTTGAGGCTAAGCCTTTAGAACGGCTCTCTAAAGACGAAAGCAAAAGGGTGTCTGTTGATAAAGTTTTATCTTTTATGGGAAGATGGAAGAGAAAGACTTACGACCAAAATCCTCGAAGAGCAGATTCGAAAACCAGTGTCTGATAAAAGCAAATAATCAAATATGTGATCTTTATTTTTTTTGCGAATGGAAACAAAAAAAGAAAATCAGGTCTTACGAATAAGAAAAATAAATAAATACCTTCGGGGCATGATACTGCAAAGAGCTGATAAGGCTTTTGCCTGATAAAGGCAAAAGCTTAAATAAACAAGCTCTAATAACGTCTTACCGGAATTCTAAAAATGAAATCCAGACCACGAGGAAAAATGATTACAATCTCCGCCAAGGCAGCGAATCAAATATGGACATTTTCATCAAGAAATAGAGATGGGGGGCGGGGGGGGGGGTGCGGATGGGTGCTGGAAGGCAGGGTTACCACTAACGATATTTTTTTGTCCAGGGTTTTAGCCATTTTCATGCAGAATAAAAAAACTTTTTGTGGGGGTCCAAGATTAGCCATTTTCATCAAGGATTACAGGAAAAAAAATGTTCTCGGTCCAAAGTTAACCATTTTCAAGTTATTTTATTTTTGTTTTTTTTGGGGGGAGGGGGGGGGGTGGGGGGCGGGGGGGGTGCGGTCCAGGGTTACATCTAGCAAGAAGCCCAGAAAGCAAAGAAATGCTTGGAACCCGACATGGACTATACAGGAACTTGAATGACATGGAAACTAAGTGAAAACATGAACCTCGACAGAGATCCCAGAGGAGTGAGAGGGAAAATGAATTACTTGCTTGTGGAAAATTGCTTTGGGATTGAATCAGGAAAATAATAAAAAAAAAATATATATAACATATACACGAATTGCTACAGCGCAGGGGGGGAACGGGGAGAGAGAGAGAGAGAGAGAGAGAGAGAGAGAGAGAGAGAGAGAGAGAGAGAGAGAGAGAGAGGGTTTTGGTAGCAATCATAATTTTTAGCAACTGGAAATTTCTCATATAGCACAAAGACAGAGAGAGAGAGAGAGGAGAGAGAGAGAGAGAGAGAGAGAGAGAGAGAGCTAGTGGGGGAGAGGGCTTAAAGGGATCTGGGGCAATCTTACTTCCATTTACATGAATACGAAGGGAATAGAAAACAATAAAAGGGGTTTACCCTTTCCATTCCTTCCAGTTTCCCTCCTTCTCTCTTTTTTCTCTTCATCTCTTCATCCCCCCCCCACCCCCCCCCCCCTCCCCCCCACCCACCCCCCCCAATTCCCCCCCCCCCCCCCCCCCCCCCACCCCCCTTTTTCCCCCCCCCCCCCCCCCCCCCCCCCCCCCCCCCCGGGGTCCGTCATGATTCCTGCCCTTTCGCAGCAGAACTTTTTTTTTTGTTGAATCTTTTTACTCTTCGAAGAAACTGAGTTTGATTCTGTGAATCGCTCACGAAGTGATACTAAAATTGTTATTGTTGTCTGCAGTCCAAAGTAAATGTGAGAGTAATTGAGAGAATTAAACTGCTGGCGTCTCAATTATTGTTCTCTGATTGAAGGAGAGAGAGAGAGAGAGAGAGAGAGAGAGAGAGAGAGAGAGAGAGAGAGAGAGAGAGAGAGAGAGAGAGAGCTATTTATCAATGGTTTGAATCCTGTTGGCGTTTCAACGATTGGTACTCTAGCTGAAGAAGAAGAAAAAGAAAAAGAAAAAGGAGAGAGAGAGAGAGAGAGAGAGAGAGAGAGAGAGAGAGAGAGAGAGAGAGAGAGAAATTATGAGCATGACTTTCATAAGGAGTCAAATTACGGGTAGATAGCTCTCTCTCTCTCTCTCTCTCTCTCTCTCTCTCTCTCTCTCTCTCTCTCTCTCTCCTTCGACTTCAATTAGAGAACAATAATTAAGACGCCAGCAGTTTAATTCTCTCAATTACTCTCACATTTACTTTGGACTGCAGACAATAATAACAATTTAAAGTATCACTTCGTGAGCGATTCACAGAATCAAATTCAGATTTTGTACCCGACTGTAAATCAGGTTCATGTTACAGTTAAAGAGAGTCGTCATATTCACCAGCGTATAGATGATAAACGACTGTATTTAAGACGCAAAAAAAAATAAATGAAAAAAGTATTCGGAAACTCGAACGATCATAATATTACTGATGAAACAAGTATCATTAAGACGAATAAAATTAAATAGGAAAAAAAAAAACAAAACACAATCTTCGCAATCTCGACGACTGACTGAGCGAACGATCCCCCACAAGCCAGATACTTTATATATGCACATCTCCCTGGCGCCACATCCCCAGCGAGTGGAGTCATCGACGCGTAGACGAGGCAGTGGCAAATGCCTTCCGATGATCGGCCATTCACTCTCTGGGGAGAGATGGAATTCTCTCCCAGTAATCTCTCTCGTCGAATCTTCAATAGACTTTATAAAGTTATTTCTTGACACGCGCTTATTCTAACAGTCTTCTTGTGACACGTGGAATAAACAGCCACCAGAAAGAAGTTGTAAACAGCAACAGTTTAAAAGAAAACTAGAATGCACAGTCAAATCTGCTCCTACGGATAAGTGAGCACACGATGTCTCCTCTCAGGATAGACTAACAAGTCTTTGAGACATCCTAATACTTGTAACTCCTTGTAACGCTTGTAGTTTCACAGGATAAGAGTAGTGAGTTTTTAGGCCAAGTCACTGGGTCTAAGAGGTCACTCAGCGCCGAAAAGGGAGTGGGCAGCATAAAAGTATGGAAGGCATAACAGGAAGACAACCTCAAAGCAGTTGTTAGAGGTGGTAGAGGGAAGTAAGATGGAGGAAAGAGAATATGAACGGAGGTACAGTAAAAGGATTGAAATGGGTTGCAGTTAAGGCCCCGAATGGACGCTGCAATGAGTTATCAATGACACCTACAGTGCACCGCATGAGGTCAATCGACGGCACTACCTTTGTTTGTTTGTTTGTATGGTGTTTTTACGTTGCATGGAACCAGTGTTTATTCAGCAACGGGACCAACGGCTTGACGTGACTTCCGAACCACGTCGAGAGTGAACTTCTGTCACCAGAAATACACATCTCTCACACCTCAATGGAATGCTCGAGAATCGAACTCGCGGCCAACGAGGTGGCACGTCAACACCATACCGACCACGCCATTGAGGCACTACTACCCTACGGGGCGATAAAAAAAAAAAAAACACGGGATATTACGCACAGCGAGAAGATAGACGATTGATGATTGATGGGAGAAAGTAGGCCTCCTGACTGATTCGGAATATTTTTGAGGGAGAATGTTGTGTAAGAGACTCTAACGAGAGAGACTCTCATCTGCATATTTGATGGAAAGTCTTGTATTGGGAGATAAATTCACGTCGTTATATCCATTTAGCCAGAAATTCTCGACGAGGCGATTTATGGAGAGAGAGAGAGAGAGAGAGAGAGAGAGAGAGAGAGAGAGAGAGAGAGAGAGAGAGAGCTATTTATCAACGATTTGAATCCTGCTGGGGACAAGAGAAGCTCTGTGAAAACTGAAGAAGAACGAACGAAGAAGAAAAAAACGAAGAAGAAGAGAGAGAGAGAGAGAGAGAGAGAGAGAGAGAGAGAGAGAGAGAGAGAGAGAGAGAGAGAGAATGCCCACTGAACTATTACGAAATTGAAAAAGTGATGAAGAATGGAAAATTGACTTAACGAATGAAAACTAAATAGCAAAAGCAATTTAACAATTAAAACACCAGCAAATAATTCTAACGTAACAACGAACGTACAGATACACATCCGCGTGAACATTCCTTTGTGTATGAGTTAGTTTCAAACACAAACAAAATGATATATATTAATTCACAGTTGAACCAACCACTTTGTGACTGTATTGCAAAATTCAGTCTTGTTGGAACATAACTGATAAGGTGAACAATACTCATTTTTCGCTTTTCCATGTATGAATACCACATTAATATATATATATATATATATATGATATATATATATATATATATATATATATATTAATATATATATTTATATATATATTGTTCTAGCAAACACTCCCAGCATCAAAATACAGATGGCGGCCGACGGTCACCAACCACCCGCAGTTCTGTCGTCTTAATATCCTCTTTTTCTCCTTCTCGCCCACCCAACGAGCGCGATACAACCGCATGTAAATGCCGTACGGAGAGAGAGAGAGAGAGAGAGAGAGAGAGAGAGAGAGGTGCTACATTCAGACCCAACCAGAAAAATATGCCCTAACAACTTCTTGGGGGTAATATTTCCGCTTGAGTAACGGCGCCCAACTTTGAACATTCACATTATCGATGCCCTACCACGGGAAAGATTGCGAGGCAATAAGAGCTGTATTGTATACTGGCGCCCCCTCCCCCCCCCCCTCACGACGCTCCCCCTCCCCCAACCCCCACCCCGCAAATCCTCCTCTACTTGACAGACACACTACACACACACGTTAACTCTTGGCATAAGTTCGGTAGCAACGAAGAGAGAGGAGAGAGAGAGAGAGAGAGAGAGAGAGGGAGAGAGAGAGAGAGAGTGGGGTGGTTAAAGAATTGTCGTGTACGCTGAAAGCGCGCACGCACGCACGTACAGTTTTAATATTTGATTGCGTGGGGATATATAAATGTATCTGCATATATAGATATATATAGATATATATATATATATATAGATATATATATATTAAATATATATATTTATATATATATATATATATATATAGATATATATATGGTATATATATATTATATATATATAAATTAAATATATATAATTATATATTATATATATATATATGATATATATATATACGATATATATAATAATATATATCCTTGTGGAACCAGAATATAGAATTTAGGCCAAAGGCCAAATGCTCGGGCGTAAGAGGTCATTCAGCGCTGAAAATGATTTTGAAGCAATTGTTACGAGAGGGCGAAAAGAAAGATGGCAGACAGAGAATACGAACGGATTTACAGTAAAAGGAAGAACCGTAAGTAAAGTCAATGAATGAAAATGAATGAAAATGGAATATATTACATTCGGGGGGATATCATTAAATGGGATATGTCACTTAAATACGTTTGTGTATGTGTTTGTTTGTTTGCGTGTCTGTGTGGTTTTTACAACTCAGGCAACCGCTGGATTACTCCTCAGTTTGTTGATCGTAACCTCTCTCTCTCTCTCTCTCTCTCTCTCTCTCTCTCTCTCTCTCTCTCCGTCAATCTGCGTTTGCAGCACAGCAATTCTAAGACGCCTGTGGAACCATCCACACAAACGTAAACACTGACGCACACTCATAAACACACACACACACACTAACAAACGCCAACCCTCCCACCCATCATGTATGAATACATCGACGCGCCCAAAAGCATTATATATCAAATAACTCTCGCATGAATTATCCAGCGGTGCTACAAAGCAGGAGGAAATACCCCCTCGCCCCCCGCCTCCGCGAAAGAGCTTGCCATCCCGTCGTGTCGTGTCGCGTCGCGTCGTCTCTCTCTCTCTCTCTCGTCTCCTGCAGTCGCGTAAATAATATCAGAGTCGGGCGCTTAGACCAGGCCATAAACCCAGCCCGAGTCTGCTTAAGGGCGCTATCTGGAGGCAGAGCGAAGTAGGCCATAAAAGCCCGGGTTGCTTTGCATACGACAAGCATATCGAAGGGCTAACGGGCAGCCCTTGGCTGGGATTCCTGGCGGATTCTTCTCTCTCTCTCTCTCGTCGCTGCTTTTGACGTAACTCTGATGACGTATTTCCTCGTCGGAAGCGAACGTCTCCTAAGGCTCAGGAACGTCTTTTGGAGAGACGATATGGAGATGTGTGTGTGTGTGTGTGTGTGTGTGTGTGTGTGTGTGTGGTAGTGATGGAGTTTGCGAGATTTTGAGAGACGTCTGGGAGACTTTGGAAGACTTTGTTTGGGCTCCCAATCGACGGAAAGGTACGCGGAAGTCTACAGACTTTCAAACGTTGCTCGGAAACAACATATAAGAGAGCATAGTAGACTTGTGTTACGCTTGGGAGACTTTTTTTTTTAAGACTTTGTTTGGTCTCTCAATCGAAAAAAAAAGACACACAAAAGTCTACAGACTTTCAAACGTTGCTCGAAAACAAAATATAAGAGAACATAGTGGAATTGTGTTACGTGAGCATCGAGTCATGGAGTTTTCGTAGTCTCTCTGCTGTCGTACACGAGAGACAGACACCAAAAAATAAAGGTCGTAAAAGCCTCGAGCTCGTATCCGGGAGGCGTCTCAACAGCAGTGTCCCCAGAGGAATCTCTCAAGAGGAAAACCATTTTAAGAGGAGTCTCTTAAAGAGGAATGTGCAATGAGATTTGCCGCTTAATGGCTGAAATCGGCGGAGGAGACGACGCCATGAAGTGTCTCGAGAGTCGAGTCTGGCTTCTTCGATCTTACGGCGTTTCTTCAATTGGCGAGACTCGGTTTAAAATTTGTGATATATATATATATATATATATATATATATATAAATATATATATGGTATCTATATATATATATATATATATATATATATATATATATATATATATATATATATATACATATATATATCGAGCTACAATGTCCTTTAATATCTAATTCGCTCTACCTCGGAATTAATATATTTTCATATCGCTTAACCGAAGGGGAATTTTTTTTTCTCGATAATAGACTTGCCTGGACCGGGCGCGAACCCACGGTGGTGTAGTAGTAAAAGCTTCACTGACGTTCCTGGATTTGAAAGGCTCCGTGGGTTCGCGCCCCGGTCCAGGCAAGTCATTATCGAGAAAAAATTCCCCTTCGGTTAAGCATTATGAAAATATATTAATTCCGAGGTAGAGAGAATTAGAATTAAAGGGACATTGTAGCCTCGGTATATTTGGTTATATGAATCACGGAAATGGGATAAGACCTTTAGATATATATAATATTATTATATATATATAATATATAATATATATTATATATAAATATATTAATATCGAGCTCCAATGCCTTTAATTATCTAATTCGCTCTACCTCGGAATTAATATATTTTCATATTTAAAGTTAACCGAAGGGGGATTTTTTTATCGATAATAGACTTGCCTGACCGGGGCGCGAACCCCACGGTGGATAGTAGGTAAAAGCTTCACTGGACGTTCCGGATTTGAACAGGCTCCGGTGGGTTCGCCGCCCCGGGTTCCAGGCCAAGTCATTATCGAGAAAAAAATTCCCCTTCGGTTAAGCATATATGAAAAAATAATCAATTCGGAGGTAGAGCGAATCAGATATTAAAAAGGACATTGTAGCTCGGTTATGTATATGGATCCACAAATGTGATATGAATTTTATACACACACACACACACACACACACACACACACACACACACACACATATAGATATATATATATATTATGTCAAGCAACGATTTAGAGGATTTTGTACAAATATAAACAAAACTGCAATCTTGCAAATTCTGTCAACACTTAGACAACAAACTATATGTGTTTACCACAATGTAATCTGCCTGTTTACAAATAAAGAAGGAAAAACGCAAACACACACACAACAGCCAGTTAACGAGAAGGCAGATTATCCCAGAGGCGTCATGGCATCTGACGCATAATCACACATACACACCACACCACACAACTCGATAAAAGGCCGTTTAATTGGAGTGTTTTATATTTTGTATTTTTTGGTTGGTTGGGGGGGAAGGGGGTGGGGGGCTGGATGGAAGCGAACAGATAAATGTCACATCCATAATGACGTGGGAATGACGTCATGAACTGCTTTAGCTCTCTCTCTCTCTCTCTCTCTCAATCTGGACACTAGTAATTAGTACACTCGGGATCTCGTTTCCCTAATATAAGCGATGTTTTTGTTTCTTGTTGTTTTTTTTTTTAGTGGTCGGCCCTTAGTTAGTCGTGCTGTATGGTTTTTTCACGCTTTGGGGAGGGGGGGGGGGGGGTGGGGGGGGGGGGGTTTTGCATCTCATTGTGGATGTCAGACGCTGGTTGTGTGTGTATATACACACATATACGCATGCACAAACGCACATACTACGCACATGTCCACAAAGCATCTATATACAGATTAATCCACTTACAACCAAATGAGATCGGATACTCGCCCCACTGACACACACACACAGAGAGAGAGAGAGAGAGAGAGAGAGAGAGAGAGAGAGAGAGAGAGAGAGAGAGGTAGTGGTCACACGAGTGGCCTTTTTTTTTTTTTTTTTTTTTTTTTTTTGTCATATCAATTCACTCCAATGACCGCCGGAGCGGTGCATTCACAGCTGGATTAACCCGGAGTGTCTTGACCAGATATTAAACCCTTCTTCCGCTCTCGCAGATCTCAGGTCGAGAAGGGATGTGTGGCAGTGTTGTTGTCGTCGTCGTTGTTCGTTTTTCCAGTGTTGTTCTTCCATCGTCTCAGATTCTTACACGTGTCAGGAACAAGTAGAGGAGAGTTATTTTTATTTTTCTCAGGGTCTGCGGGATACGTCTCTCCTTTTTCCGCTGACGCGGACAAATGGAAAATAAAATCTTCTAGAAATATGAATTTCTACGTTTCAGAGGCTCCGGACTTTGCATCTTTTCTGATGACGTGAGCAAATGACCACAGAGAATCCTCTGCTAGATATAGATTTTCGCGCGCAAAACTTTTAAGTTATATCCACAGCAATTCTTCGTAGATTTTCATACACAACGCTTCAAGTTATATCTTTAGCTATTTTATTTTTACAGATCTTCCGAAACAGCAATTTAAGTTATATCTATAGCAAGTTTTTGTAGACTGTCCTAAAACAAAATTGAAAGTTATAACCAATAGCAATTTTTTGCAAACAAAATTTAAAGTTATACCCATAGCAATTTTTTGCAGACTTCCATAGCAATTTTTTGCAGACTTTCATAAACAAAATTTACAGTTAAAACCATAGCCAATTTTTGCAGACTTCTACACAAAATTTTTAGTTATACCAATAGCAATTTTTTGCAGACTCCTAAAAAATTGAAAGTTATAACTATAATAATTTAGCACAAAAAATTACAAGTCATGGCTCTAGCAATATATTTTAGGGAGACATTCCTACGCAGAATCGAAAGTTGTACCTACAGCAATATTCAGAGCAATCGTATATCGAGCAACCGAACCCTTCTGACCCAGACGCATGCGGAAGAGAGGAAGCAATACCACTCGGTAATGTAACCTTGAAACCAACAGCGAAGCAAATGAATCGACGAACGTATACAGCTCCAAGAAAAGGCGGAAGAAATAGTACAATCGATCGCCGCACGGTATCTTAAAACTTTAATTGACGGAACCAGGCCTGTGGAGAGAGAGGATAATTGCACTCTCGACGTTGGAACAGAAGAAGAAGAAGAAGACGAAGAAGAAGAAGAAGAAGAAGAAGAAGAAGAACTAGTATCGAGGAAAGGGTGTATAGATTCACGTCACCTTCTGAATGCACACCATTTGTGGAGCTTGCAAGGATGTCACGAGGCTGCATAAGATTAGCTAAAGACAGTTACTCAAATTCAAATCTTTATTCATATGCAGTTAAGATAATTACAGGAATTACATGAATTTAAAAAATTTACAAAATTACAATCATCTTTATTCATAGGCAGTTACAGATAATTACAGGAATTAAATGTATTTAAAAAATTTACGAAATTACAATAATCTTTATTCATATGCAGTTAAGATCTTTACATGAATTACATAATATTAAAAACAAATACGAAGTTACATAAAGGAAATCTTACCATTTTAGTTTTATGCATTTATTACTACTCGATCGATTGGTTTATTGACGATAAGGCTTGCGTATTTCATAAGTGGAGAGGTTCTGTAGAAAGGAGGGTTAATTGAAGGACGGTTACGTGAAAGAAGCTTAATAAGGAGAGAGTTATACCAGTCAGTTCTATAGATATAACTACTTGACAGTGTCTATATGAGTAGACGTGAATATTTTCAAAGTAGGGAAGATTGAATTGAAATCTTAACCAAAAGACGTTTCTGGGACTCGATTTCCAAAGGAAACTTCACGCACAAGTTCCTGAACATTTTCAAAACTCGTTCAATTGAGGTAACAATGATTTCTATACATTCAAAACCTCTGCCAATCGTATCGTAAGAAATTGAGTACATGCGATATTGTAATCACTGAATCCACTGTACCTATACTACCTACACTCCTTGCTGGGTAAATAAGTCCAATTGAGGTACTGATGTCCTTGGCGAATTGCCTCGCGTGAATTCTATTCATTAGAAGTACAGAGAAAAGTATCAGTTTCTTTTCTAAGTAAATAAGTGCAATATATCAATGAACTATAATATACCAGGAACTCTTTCTCCAATGGAACTGTGAATTTAAAAGTACTTAACGGTTAAACCTGTTGTATTATCGATTATTAATTCAACAGAATACGAGAGGATCCGACCATCTTTGACCTTACCCTGGTGACGGCAGGGGGGACATGACACAGCCACCAATCCCCCTGCAAACCGGTTGGACCACCCCGGGTGGGGGGGAAGAAAGGTAAGGGAGACAGCAGTCCCGGGTTCCACCAACCAGAGGTTCCAATACTTTTTTTTTTGATTAACTATACGAGAAGATGATAATCAGTTGTCGGGTGTAATGTGTTTGCTGGTTTAATGTCCACTTGGAATATGATGCTATGATTTGAAAGGCCGTGAGAGATGCACCCGACCGCCGCCTGAGTGCTTGAAATAGTGGGCTCTCTCTCTCTCTCTCTCTCTCTCTCTCTCTCACACACAATTTCGTAAAATTTTAGGGGCATTCTGTCTTTCCTTATATTCCGCTCTCTCCTCTCTCTCTCTCTCTCTCTCTCTCTCTAAAAAATTTCGTTAAAAGTTCATTGACATCCCTCTCTCCTCCTCCCTCTCTCTCTATCTCTCTCTCTCTCTCTCTCTCTCTCTCTCTCTCTCTCTCTCACGCACAATTTCGTAAAAGTTTAGGGACATTCTGTCTTTCTTATATTTCTACCTACTCTACTCTACATCTCTCTCTATCTCTCTCTCTCTCTCTCTCTCTCTCTCTCTCTCTCTCTCTCTCTCTCAGCACGACATCAGAAGCCACATGAACAAGAAAAACAGCAAAACCTAATCAAAACAATGATGACAAATAATAATGAAATCGAGAAAAATATATGTAACAATTTCAATAATGAAAACAAAAGCATTAACCCGAAATACAAAAGGTTGTTTTAGGAAACGCGAAGGGAAGAAGAAGGAATACTCACGAAGAGAGAGAGGACGAGAGAGAGAGATGGAGAGGAGAGGAGAGAGAAGAGAGGAGAGGAGAAGAGAGGAACGCGGAAAGTTCAAATGTGGGGTAGTGGTTCGTGAGGAATCCTTGTATATTACAGAAGAAAGAAATCTCCTCCGTCCCATTAATCTCTCTCTCTCTCTCTCTCTCTCTCTCTCTCTCTCTCTCTCTCTCTCTCATTCTAAGCTTCTGGGATGACGTGTGAAACGACCCATGCAGCCATTTGGCTTGCGCAAGAATAATTGGTCTTTTGGTGCGAAATATCCGAAGCTCTTTTAAGATTCTTTTGCTAGATAGGTCCAACATGAAATAAAAACGTTCCAAGACGTTGTGCTTCCGTAGAATTTGTCTGTAAAACGATTCTTGAGGATTTTTAGGATTGTTTGCAGTTGCCGGGACACACACACACACACACACACACACAAATCCTATTATTTAGGCAGCGCCACTGAGTACAGACATAGCTTGTAAGTTTAGATACACAAGCCGATAGAGTGTAAAACATGACAGTGCTCTTATACGTACATATATATAAATACACACGACACACACATCTTAATCAATATATATATATATATATATATTATATATATATGATATATATATATATATATATATATATATACAGACACAACATTTACATAAGCCCATAATTGCGACCCTGTCCCTGGTCATACAAGAAAAAATAAAATAGAAAAACCTGTAAGTTTAGTATACACGAGACAACCAATAAAAAGTACGATTCATTACAGTGCTCGTATACACACACACAGATATATATATATATAATATATATATATATATAATATATATTATATATATATAAATATATATATATATATATATATATATATATATATATATATATATATATATATCTATATAATATTCATAGAAGTATTCAAGTAGCCCATGCATGCACTCATGTCCCTGAACGTGCACAAAAAGTTAAAAAGTACACAAGCTAATAAAGTAATAAATCATAACATTCCTCTCATACACAAATACACATTCATACAACATTTCAAGTAACCCAATACACGCAACCACGCCCCTGAACATACACCAAACCTAAAAAAAAAAAATGTTGTATTAATACAATTCCCTCCACGAATAAAGCCGTTAAGGCAAGAACTTTCCCCGGCCCATTATAATCCCAAATTGCAACCCGGGCTAACGAAGTGTTCAATCGGCAATCTTATCAGAAACTCTTTTATATGCAATCTAGTTCATCTCGCGCCTGAGAAAGCTTTTGTATACCTTTTCTTTTTTTTATGTAGCCCGTGGGAAAATCTCGGATCAGGAACCGGCTACGACCCACAATACTCTCCGGCGAGTTGGTACGCTTGCAAAGGCTCTTCGGCGAGTTGGTACGCTTGCAAAGGCTCTTCGGCGAGTTGGTACGCTTGCCAAATGCTCTTCGGCGAGTGGTTACGCTTGCAAATGCTCTTCGGCGAGTTGGTACGCTTGCAAATGCTCTTCGGCGAGTTGGTACGCTTGCAAAGGCTCTTCGGCGAGTTGGTACGCTTGCAAAGGCTCTTCGGCGAGTTGGTACGCTTGCAAAGGCTCTTCGGCGAGTTGGTACGCTTGCAAATGCTCTTCGGCGAGTTGGTACGCTTGCAAATGCTCTTCGGCGAGTTGGTACGCTTGCAAAGGCTCTTCGGCGAGTTGGTACAAACTTGCAAAGGCTCTTCGGCGAGTTGGTACGCTTGCAAAGGCTCTTTGGCGAGTTGGTACGCTTGCAAATGTTCTCGGCGAGTTTTGGTACGCTTGCAAAGGCTCTTCGGCGAGTTGGTACGCTTGCAAGGCTCTTCGGCGAGTTGGTACGCTGCAAAGGCTCTTTGCGAGTGGTACGTTCTTGCATGCTCTCCGGCGAGTTGGTACGCTTGCAAATGCTCTTCGGCGAGTTGGTACGCTTGCAAGATCACGTGACGGGGTCTAAAGAGTGGTATATGTACTTCTTCGGGTGACCCCGGAGTTATTAATGAATTAATCGGGGAGTGAGCCACAAAAGGTGTTTTCCGTTGAGTTAAAAGAGACAGGAATTTTAGGATAGGATATTTATGATATATTAGAATGAAAATGCGAAAATTAAATAATGTGCACGTTAAACAGTACAGAATAATGATTTCTACTAAAACACAGCTCATTTATTCCATAATTTTCGTTGGTGAAACAACGCTCTATTTGACCGTAGATTCTAGCACGCGCCCCGAGTAAGCTGGAGGTCATATCACGCCTTGTTTGATTTATATATTCATTAATCAATCTTTAATATTAGAGAGCAGCTCTGCCAATCACGGGAAGATGAGGTAAGCCCAAATCGCATTTATATTTATTCACCAAATCCATTCTTGTTTAATTTTGACTTTGAAATCCCCCGGTCTACGTCCTGGGGAGTTTTATGACTTGGCAATCTCGTCTCCATTCTATTTGGCCATTTCACCTCCTTCTTTCGATCATTTTGATCATTTATCTACACGAAAGTGTAGTCATTAATCCCCCCCCCCCCTGATTTGAACATTAATCAACAGAACGGAAAGAGAGGGGAAGGCGAAATAATAAAAAAAAAAAAAAAAACACGATAACAATTCATCGTTTAGCAAGTATTTTTGGAAATTATAACTTCGCTTGCATGACAGAATGGGGGTTTGGGGGAGGGGGAGATATTTGCAACAAAATCACATTCAATCGATATCATTCCTTTCTCCTTTCTCCTTTCTCTCTCTCTCTCCTCTCTCTCTCTCTCTCTCTCTCTCTCTCTCTCTCTCTCTCTGGTGGAAGTCTGGGTGTAGAAGGGAAGATATATACAAGAACACAGTTAAAGGATATTTTCCTCTCTCTCTCTCTCTCTCTCGTGGAAGCTTCTGGCGTAGAAGGGAAAGATATATTACAAGAACACAGTAAAACGATACTTCCTTTCTCTCTCTCTCACTCTCTCTCTCTCATGGAACTCGGGGGAGAGGCGGAGGCGGAGGCGGAGGAGGGAGGGGCGTGGTATTAGACTTCTCCAGTAAGCCCAGTTTATAATTAACTCCAGGTTTATTACGGAGAAGGAAATGACTCGAGGCATGCGAGAGGAATCTTATTTGTTTCACTTGCTCGCGAGGAGCAACGAAAGTAAGTGGATGGATGGAAGACGGTAGGGTTAAATAATAATAAGAGCATGCGACGAATCAGCAAAGGAGACCAGGTTCGTCTCCCGCCTCAAATCACCGGCGGTAATGGGCGTGATTTGACCTTGAGGGAACTCACGCGACCAGTTTTAATCTTAAGTCGTCGTATTTTGCGAAAATTCCGGCGAGTTGCAAATCGCCGCCGTGGTTTATTCGTCTACCCATTTCGTGATTCCGGCTGACAGTTGACAGATCTTGAGAGCTGTAGTTAAAAGAAATGATCACTAGGGGAAGAAACTGTCGTCGTTGTTTTTCTGTCCGAGCGGTGCAGCGGTCCAAAGTGACCCAGGGTGAGGTTTCGTTTGGGTGGCAAGAGAAGTCGACGTCATGAATTTGATTCAAGACAAAAACTACGAATGAACGATCGTAATTACAGATTGCCATTGAATTTTCTTGTGTTTATGTGTTAAAACAGAGGCAATTATTTAGAAATCTTGTGGGATATTATGCGTAAAGAATACATCTGATGTTTCTAATTCGTAAGGATAATAAAATACTCTTATCTAACTAGCTCTTGCCAATGGAAAAAAACGATTTTTTCACATAATTGTATAAAAACTATTGGCAACACTACGATTATCAAGCAGAAGCTTCAAACACACTACATACAAGACATTCTGAATTCTATACAGGTATCATACGTCATTATAATTTAAGAAGAGCCATCAGACAATTCAATTCGTTTTGTTAAATTGCAATCGTCCACTCATGAGAACCTAATCGAACACATCTCTCCACGACGAACGAGTCCCTTATCCGCTACGACAACACTCTTAAGGAACGAACCCTGAGTGAACGGGGATACACATTGCATGCAAGTTTGCAACCCCCACAGATATTTTTATTGGCATGTCATAACAGTTAACGTATGGTTATGCGATGCTATAACGCTCGACTTCCCGCATACAACGAAGGCGATGTCAATCTTGGATGTTATTTTATTATCCGAACAAGTGACAGCATATTTTGATTTTATTATTATTATTACTGAACAAAACATGGACCCTATTCATTTGGAAAACGTGGAATTCAGGCTTCCAAGGAATGTATATTATTATTATTATTATTATTATTATTATTATTATTATTATTATTATTATTATTATTCTGTTAAAAAGGCTGGCAGAATTAAGCTAGTTGATTTTATATATTGTTTTTTCTATTTTCCTTACAATTCGCTTCTCAGGCTCAGCGCTGTTTCTGAGTAACTGGCCAATATTCATATTTCTGAGTAAGTGGCCAATATTCATAATTGTAAATGCCCAATATGAATATTGGCCAGTTACTCAGAAACATCGCTGAGCCTGAGAAGCGAATTGTAAGGAAAATAGAAAAAACAATATATAAAATCAACTCGCTTAATTCTGCCATCCTTTTTAACAGCATTTGCCTAAAAGAGGGGTCTTCTACCAAAATATTATATTATTATTATTATTATTATTAATTTTAACTTTTCAGAAGATGAACCCTATTCATAGACTTTGCCTTGATGATATTCAGGCTCCAAAGAAATATGTTATTATTATTATTATTATTATTATTATTATTAATTATCAATTTTTCTTTTCAGAAGATGAACCTTATTCATATGGAACAAGTCCACCAAAGGGGCCACTGACTTGAAATTCAAGCTTCCAAAGAATATAGTGTTCTATTTTCATTTCTACTATTCCCATTATAATCGTCTTTCCATATTCTCCTTGGAATCAATTACTGTCCCAGAATAAGACAACACTTATTCCTACTGGGAATCGATTAGATGTGTTACTTCATGGTATTAAAACATGAATATTACAATACCTCTGATGGAATCCTGGAGTTGATGGTTTTTAAAATAGCTAACCTGAAATGGCAGCCGTGTTATGGTGACCATTTTTTTGGTGGGGGCAATAAAAATAATATCTGAAGAAAACATCACAATGTCAATATATTTTCGGAATGTGTTTGGCAATCCTGGAATGTCTTTACTTTGATTCAAAGAAAGATATTGAACGTTTTTTTTCACGGGATCTCTCTCTCTCTCTCTCTCTCGCTCTCTCTCTTTAATATATATATATATATATATATATAGATAATTATATATATCTCTATATATATATATATATATATATATATATTATTATTTTACCAGAAATGTTTATAGTTTTGTGAATCTTCTTACTTCTCTTCTCTTCTTTCTCTTCCCTCTTCTTCTTCTTCTTCTCTTCTCTTATATATATATATATATTATATATATATATATATATATATGATATATATAGTATATATATATATATATATATAGATATATATACTATATATATTTATAAAGAAATTCACAAAAACTATAAACATTTATGGTAAAAATGAAATAAATAAATAAATAAGATAAATATAAATATATATATCATATAAATAAATAAGAACTATATAAAAATGTGAAATGACATCATTATCCAGCTTAAAAAAGAAAGAAAGAAAAAATTCTGACGAAACAAGTAAACATACTGAAACGAACATCGAGATACCCAAAGGGGGAGGTTACGAACACGAGCGTTAATCGTCTTACCTCCCAATCAGTTTTGGATTCTGCGTCCCATCAGCAACTTATTATCATTGTCTGAATTTCGTTACATTCTAAGTCTATTGAGAAATGTCAAGAAATGTCATAGTGTTCTTAAGCGCAAAGGTCGCAAGGCAGGACAGGTCTCTTTCAAATAAACAAATGAAAATACATAAAATAAAAATAATAAAAAAATACTGTTAACAACAGGAGACAAAAGCGTAAAGATAAACAAACGAATAAAAATAAATAAAATAAAGTCAATAAAAAAGCATAAGCGAATTTACCTTACAATTCTTTGATGTACTGAAATTTGTTCAAAAAAAAGCAAAAAAAAATTTTTTGGGTTCATTTTTCAATTCAGAGTCGACTTTTCCAACGCGTGTTAAGAATTAAGAAAGCTTTATACGCCTTTTTTATATACACGGTCTCTTTTCCTCCTTAATTAAAAAGCAAGCGCTTTATATTTTTGACTGAAAATGTTTCAGACTAGTTTTTCAGAATAGCATCAATGGAAGACCTCTTTTTTTTCCGCGAACTGCAAAATTTTGCTTTGCAACACAAACGGTATGTGTGTGTGTGTGTTTCATTTTGCCTTTATATAACTTCTTGCTGGCTTCTTTCTTCATGAGTTTTCTTCATAAATATTCCACTAATGAATATATATTTGTTCTTTTCTGATTAATTTTAAATATAAACTGAAATTAAGGTATATAATAAATTTCATATACTATAAATAACTTTTCTAATGAATATATATTTTTTCTTTTCTGATTCATATCAAATATCAACTGAAAATTTAGGTATATAATAAATTTCATATACTATAAATATCTTTTCTACTGAATATATATTTGTTATTTTCTGATTAAAATCAAATATAAACTGAAATAAATGTATATAATAAATTTCATATATCATAAATAGCTTTTCTGTTGAATATATATTTGTTCTTTTCTGATTAAAATCAAATATAAACTGAAATTAAGGTATATAATAAATTTTTCATATACATATAAATAGCTTTTCTAATGAATATATATGGGTTCTTTTCTGATTAATATCAAATATGAACTGAAATTAAGGTATATAATAAATTTCATATATTATAATAGCTTTTCTTACTGAATATATATTTGTTCTTTCCTGATTAATATCAAATATAAACTGAAAATTAAGGTATATAATAAATTTCATATATTATAAAGAGCTTTCTACTGAATATATTATTTGTTCTTTTCTGATTAAAATCAAATATAAACTGAAATTAAGGTATATAATAAATTTCATATACTATAAATAGCTTTTAAGTTATCTCACTATCCTTGGCTTATCTTTTTTCTAAGTTTAATCAGGACCAGTACATATGTCCCGCTGTCGAACTTCTCAATTCAGGAGGTCTCCTTTATTCCTCACACTCTGGACTGTGGAACCGTTTCCCAAATGGTTATGTGCAATCAGAAACTCATTAAATAAATCATAGCTATCCTATCCTAAAGTTCCTGTATCTTTAAGGAATCTTTTTTAGCTTTCCATGCTTTCTAACATCCCTCACCCACCCACAATAACAAAGTAGTTTGTAGGCTTACTCCCCGAGGTATGCATTACTACACCAAAAGAATTCACCTTTGTTTTAATAATCAATTTATATATCCATTTATTTATCCATTAATTTACTAACCCACCTTTATTTTTTATTTTCTAATAACTGATTTCTTCTCCCTTTATTTCCTATCATCACATTCTGTAACTTCTGTCAAATGAACTCTTTAATATTCTTTGGAAGCTCGAATTCCATGTCGTTCTCCCTAGTAGGCTTGTTCCTCTCAATAATAATAATAATAATAATAATAATAATAATAATAATAATAATAATAAATAAATAATAATAATAATAATAATAATAATAAATAATAATAAATTAATACTGTTGGATAAAATGGCAGAATTCAGCGAATTAATTTTTATATATTATCTTTTCTATTTTTCATATTACTCGCTTTTCTGGCTCGGCGATACTTCTTAATAATTGGCCAATATTCATATTGGGAGAAATATGAATATTGGCCAATTATTAAGAAGTAGTATCGCTAAGCCAGAA
The DNA here is from genome assembly GCF_015104395.2 of Macrobrachium nipponense. Classification (NCBI taxonomy): domain Eukaryota; kingdom Metazoa; phylum Arthropoda; class Malacostraca; order Decapoda; family Palaemonidae; genus Macrobrachium; species Macrobrachium nipponense. Next base: position 1,741,620 of record NC_061101.1, on the reverse strand, counting down.
AGCGAGTAATAAGAAAAATGGAAAAGATGATATATAAAATTAATTCGCTGAATTCTGCCATTTTATCCAACAGAATTTGTTTAAAAGAGGGTCTTCTTCCAAAATAATAATAATAATAATAATAATAATAATAATAATAATAATAATAATAATAATAATAATAATTGGCACGATCCCAAGATCCCTGAAAAGGAATCTAGAAGAACTAGAGGCTGAGGTAGCTCCAGGACTCATGCAGAAGTGTGTGCTTCTAGAAACGGCGCACATAGTAAGAAAAGTGATGGACTCCTAAGGAGGCAGGATGTAACCCGGAAACACCCACCCCCACCACACACACACACACACTATAAATAACCACCCAGTCGAATTGGACGAGTGTAACAGACTAAAAAAAGAAAATAATAATAATAATAGAAATAAACTAAATGGACAGATCTAGTTTCTACAAATATTTCACGTAGAAGATACGACTAAATTAAATGATTTCCTGCAAAAAAAAAATACGCTTCCTCTATCAAAGAGCCACTTTCCCGACCCGAATCATTTTTCCGTACAAAAAGCGGGGAACTCCTAACAGCATCCATTTCTTACAAGAACCTACTACAAAAAAAAAAAAAAAAAAAAAAAAAACTTTTTGCCGGAACAATTAATTCCGAAGAAAATAGTTTTGTTCGTTAGGACTAAGACGAAAAATGAATAAATAAAATCTTTCTGAGAATGAACAAAAGGGTGTCTCTTTGACGAGGACATTTGCCTGCAGTTACAAATGGACTCCTTCGGCTGAAATACAGTGAGCTTCTGTGAACATATTTTTTAACGATACTTTTTTGTTTCTTGTAATAATAAGTTCTCAGGAGAGGAGTAATTTGCGCTTTTGAAGAGAAGGGCTCTTACAAAGGGAATATTGCAACGTTTTCTGAGAGGAGAATTGTTACAGTATTGTATCCAGGAACAGAGGATATCTATAAGTGTGTATAATCATTCCTGACTTTGTGATATGCCGTCTGCTTTATTACAAATTCTGGAGAAATAATGCAAGATACTTATGCATCTTTTTAAATTGATATTATGCATAATTACCTAGCAAAGGGAAGCTGATCTCATTTGAATATGGAATAAGTCAAAATAGAATAATTATACTTCCTTTTAAATGATATTACACATATTTTTCCAGGAAAAACTGACCTCATTTGAATATGAAATAAGTCCAAATAGAGTATACATATACTTTTTCTGAACTGATATTATGCACTTCTTCTTGGGGCCACTTAAACTACTAATAGCAGTTTTATTAAACCAAACAAAAACTTCTTTCAGTTTTCTTCTGAAGATTGAAAAAGAAACTCACAAAATTACTGTGTATAACGTGTTAACGTATAACTATTTACATTTTATTTTACTCACACTCGAGTACTTTCAGGCTATCTTTATAATACTACATATGGTAATAGCAATAGTAACAGAATAACTAAGGAAAGTAATGACTGCAAAGTCCATATTTAATTCAGAAGATTGGTATCAAATAACCACTGCCTTTTACAAAAGCCAAACTACTTCCTTAAGTCTAGATAAAAGAGAAAAAAAAATTGAATATCCTCAAGTACAATAATATCTGAATAAAAGTCAATTTCCTAATGGATTTAACCCTCTATCCCCCCTATCCCCCAGAGAGCCGAAAGCGTCCACTGACTGAAAAAAAAAAAAAAAAAAAAAACTCAATGTATCACAAAATGATTTACGCCGCTGCATGTGAGAGTTATCCACTTGCGTGCGGATTGCCGAGCGTTCTCGCGCGACCGCAAATCGTGACGGGGAGACGATAAAGAAAATCGAAAGCTGATTTAAAACTCATTCAAACCTTATTAGCAATATTTGCTATTTAGGTTCCAGATCAGAGTTCAATCGATTATTCAAGTTTATTTTTTTTCACTTATTTATTCATTTATTCGTCACTTTGCTGAGAGAGAGAGAGAGAGAGAGAGAGAGAGAGAGAGAGAGAGAGAGAGAGAGAGAGAGAGAGAGAGAGAAATGTATGTATGCTTATATATCCCTCCTTCATGATGAAACCATTGGGGCAGGAAGAGGTAGTTTAACTCTTTTTATATATTACATTTAGCTATACATTAGTTATTTGGCTTCAGAGCATTTCAATTAGCAGCCCAAATACTGGACAGCAACGAGTTCCCACCTAAAATCAAGAAATATAAAGAATATTGAAAAGTTTAAGAAATTTTTTTTTTTAAAATTATATCGATAAAAGGATAATCACGAAGAGAACAAATAAAACGAATGACAGAAATAGGAAGTCGATCTCTTGCGAACTTCCTTTCCAGCGTCTCCAGAGAGTCTCCGGGACTCAAGAACGAATGAGGGAGGAAGAAAGACTCTTCTAAGTGGACGCCCTTGAGTCTCCCTCGAATTCCCAAGAATTTCCGAAGACAGGAGCGGCTTCAGCGGAGACAGAAACGGCTCCGACGTCCCTGAGTCTCTCTAGAATTCCCAAGATTTCCCGAAGCCAGCAGCGGCTTCAGTGGACACACAAAAGGCTCTAACATCAATAAGTCCCCCTAGAATCCTCAAGATTTCCCGAAGACAGGAGCAGCTTCAGCGGAGACAGAAACGGCGCCAGGATCCAGACAAGGATCCTCTGACCGATTTGAAAACTAAGGATGAGCCAGATGGAGTTTATCCGTACGAGACAACATGTTGTTGAGTATTATTACATTTGTGCTATCAAAGTGCTTCACCTGCGAATTCACAATCCCCCGCTTGGACATGTTTCATATCGCTTTGTAGTTGCTAATCGGCCAAGTGTTCTTGCTTCTTGGCCTTGGCAGCGCGATAGTGAAATTCTTCATGAATTTCACTTTGGAAAACATGCGCCCGGAGGATCTTGGAATTCCTGAGGATTACGACGATGGCAAAGACGTGAAAGCTGAGTTTGTTGACGAAATGACCCCTGAGGAAAACCCTAACTTTGACCAAGACTTCGACTGCGAAGTGGAAATGTATGAGGAGAACTTAGCCAGTGATGACGATAAAACCGATGACGAAAGCATTAGTCAAAAGACTGATGAATACGTCTTAAGGCTTGAGAAGGATTTTGAAAAGTCTCGCATGATAGAACTGAAAGAGAAAATAAAATCCCTGATAGAAGGCAGAGAAAAGATGAAACGAGCCACACGAGACTTGGAACGACTACTCGAAGAGAAGGAGATCAATTTGATGCCTGCCGAAATGAACAGACTAAGAGAAGAAATAGCGGCAAAGACGGAAGACACCGAAAAGCTACGAAAGGAGAACGAGGATAAAGACTCTACTATAATCATCCTGGAGAACACGGTCGTAGTTCTCGACATGGAGAAGGAGACCTTGCACCGGGATTTGAGTAAAATGGAAGATGACAGAAATCTGACAAAAGTCCAGCTGAGCAAGCACGAGGAGGAGTTACAGAGACTCCGAGAAGAGAATCGGAGGAAACAGAAGAACATCGAAGTTCTTCAGAAGGAAAATGAGCTGAGGAACCTGAAGATTAACGACTTAGAAGATGAAATAGAAGAATTCAAGATTGAGAAACAGAGGGCTGATGAAAATCTGCAACAACTGCATCAATGTAAAGCAGAATTAGCCGAGAGAAATGAGGAGGTAAAAGAGCTCAAAGAACAGAGTGTCCAGAAGGACACAGAAATCCTGAGACTGGGAGGTGAATGCTCCCAGATGCAAGAAGAGATTATCTTTCTCTTAAAAATGGTTAAAAGTGTTGCCGCAAAAAAGGGAAAAGGAAAGGAGCTGAATGAGATGACGAGGAGGAAAGTCCAACTCGAATTCGAACTTGCCGAGATGAAGGAGGAACAGGAGAAGATTGAGTTTGAAAAGATGGAGGCAATCGTGGAAATTGAAAGTCTTCAAGAAGAGAATGTTGCGAAGGATCACAAGATCAGATCCTTAGAAGAGGAATTCAGATTTCTTAAAATGATGCCGAACGAACAGCCTGAATTAGAAAGGACAGGAGAGAAGGTAAAGTTTCTCGATAAACCACGATGTCTAAGGAGGCCTCAGGTCAATTGTAAAGCTCTCTACCGACGGCTGGACAGCATCGAGGAAGGAATTAATCAGGTCAGGGCAATGGAACAGCCTTCAGCTGGCAACAAAACAGATCCGAAAGCCCTCAAGAAGACTCCACCTTCAAGGAATGAAAATAATCAGCCAACAATGAGCAGGGACGAATTACATCAAAAGATGAGGCTGAAATCTGCAGCAAACCTCCAAAGACTGGAGCGAGATGCTGCAATGGTAAAAAACCTTTACCAAAGAAAATCAATTCAGGCTGGTCACTTAAGGACTCTGCACACTTTTAGGATGACAAGGAATGGGGTCATGTGACAGAGGAAAAGATTAAGATTCAGGAACAATCCGCTCTGAAGTTGGGGAGAGGTTGCTCAGTTTTGTGATGGAATTCACTCCTGGATAAAGTTGTGGAAGCATCTCTGTGCAATGGAGAGACTGCATCGGCTGCTAGGTCCATCGAGTGCCCCTGCTCCTGCCACA
>NC_061101.1:1729259-1736572 GCF_015104395.2 Macrobrachium nipponense | reverse complement strand
GTTTTGTAAACAAATACAGTAGACATTCAAAAAGGTGAAAACAATATATGCAAACTATATACTATATATTTAGATAGGCTAACAGATATACGCAAACTATACATGTATGTATATATATGCAAAATGCAACGCATGTTTTTATCTTTGTTTATGTGGCCCCGAACACGCACCATCATTGTTGTGAGATTAAAAAAAAAAAAAAAAAAAAAAAAAGCGTTTTGAGAATTAAAACTTTCGTCGTCTCGTCTTTTTTGCAGAAGGTGTCGTGGATCAGGAGGGGAGACCTTCAGCTCCTGTCTGTCGGCGAGAACCTCTACGTGAACGACCAGAGACTGTTCGTTTCTCACTCACGACACTCACGGAACGCCCACCACTCTCAGGTGAGTCGTGATTCTTCACGTACGACTTATTTTTTCAGGTATACGACTTACGAGGCTTCGGGGGATCATCATCATTGCCCGCCGCCGTAGGGTGGGTTATATAAATCAGACTTTACAGAGTCAGGCGGTGTTTGCCTGTACTACTACGTGTATACGTGCTTGCGTGCTTCAGAAGCGACTGATCCCCCACACCCACCCCCACCCCCACCCCACCCCGCCGAAGAGCGATTGACGAGCTTGAGGACGAATTATCATAGCCCCGTGGGTGGACGGGATATAAATCAGAAACATAGCTAGGTGATGTGTGTGTATATGTAACGTGCTTACGTGCTTGTTCACGTGCTTGCGTGTTCCCGGACGTTCTTCATCACGTATACGTGCCTGCAGGAGGGTTAGGGGTACGGAAAGGTCGCATAGCAGCGACCCAAGATGCCATTCGTCTCTTTCTTTGACCTGTGTTCTTTCGCGTGGACTCAGAATGACACCTCTCTCTCTCTCTCTCTCTCTCTCTCTCTCTCTCTCTCTCTCTCTCTCTCTCCTAATCCTCTCTAACTCTCTCTCTCTCTCTCTCTCTCTCTCTCTGCCTAATCCTCAAGATCTGACTCCACCAAAGTTTTGGCCAACATCCCACCTTGAAAATATTGGACTTTGTGGTTCATTGCAACTTTTTTGTGGGGTGGGAGCCAGGGGTGAGGGGTGCGTCTTCAGGACCTTCCTGCCCAAATTAAGAGTCCTTCGTGTTCATTAGGGGGGTCGTTTGGACGAGTTGACCAGAAGGCACTTAAAGAATTAAGGCTGTTTGTAAAAAAAGAAAAAAGAAAGAAAAGTTTGTAAGATCGTCCTGAACCTGACGAATGAATTCGTTGGAACTTCTTTTAAAGGAAGATTGAGGCTAGTTTCATTCCTGTATCGTCTCTTCTCATCCTTTTTTTTTTTATTCCTGTTTCTCCTTATTCCTATCCTCCATTTTATGTTATGTGATCAATGTGGAAACTTATCCCTGCATGTGTTACTTATAAATACTAACGTTATGAGTACAACTTTATATACAGGCATCCAGGTCACTATCGCCTACTTTAAGTTATCAGTGTCTAAAACTTAAAACCCCTTTTCTGTGTTATTTATAATTCCTTAACCTAATGAGCACAAATTTTAAATACATGTTTATACAGCCAAGTCTCTCTTAAACTCGTGTCTACATTTACAATAATCTTCCCCGAGCATAAAGGAAATAATGAGCACAAATTTAAATACATGTTTATACAGCCAACTCTCTCTTAAACTCGTGTCTACATTTGCAATAACCTTCCCGAGCATAAAGGAATTAAGGGTCATCAGCTGACAGATAAATCTTTCAAGTCTTTCAAATCATTCCTTCACCCTTGCTCAATTCGACTACTAAGGTCACGGGACCCATTTGCCTGAATGCCTCTACCACACGATAAATCATTCCAGGGTGACGTTACCTACTACTGGCTTCATCGTCATATATACATATTCGACCTGACATGACCCAACCTCATTCTCTTTTCGCGGTGTGGAAATGAGAGATTGTCTTAGCGGGAAACGACCTCTTCTTCTTCTTCTTCTTCTTCTTCTCTGTGTGCGTCTGGATTTGACGGGACGTGAAAGACTGTCGCTGAAGTCACGAATATTCGAACTCTCTCTCTCTCTCTCTCTCTCTCTCTCTCTCTCTCTCTCTCTCTCTCTCTCTCTCTCTCTCTCTCTGCGTGCGACCAGATTTGACGAGAATTCTGTCAAGCGGCGAGAATTCGAACGTAAATCCTTTGCAGGCTAAAGATTTACCTTTACGTATTGCAGTCATTACAGAGTTTAATATCGTTTTTACCGTCGAGGGCTCCCGAGGACTCGAGAGTCACATTTTGGCTCCAAATATCACCGAAAGCATTTTGTCTTCGGCAGTAAGTAACGCCTGCAGGCAGAAAAATTCCTCCCCCCATTGATATACAACACCTCCGGAGACGCTTAAATTCACAAAGACGTCAGACTTATTACGCGTAATTGATCCGTAATTTAACGCCGTGTAACACTCAAGGATTGAGTAATTGCAGCTTGCGAAGCATTACATGGGTTACTGTTGTTGAATAATCGATGCGCGTAATTCCTGAAAGCAGGGGATACAGCGTTGCTTTACGGAATTACAGAGTTAAGTGGTCTGCCTTTTTTTTATGTCTTGTGTGGGTTTCTTGGAATTTCACGGGATCTTGTGTTCACGTCGTATAGATCTCCATTTTTATGTGTCGTTATACGATCTTTTTGCTGTTATGTTTGTATTGCTATCACAACATATTATATATATATATATATATATATATATATATATATATATATGTGTGTGTGTGTGTGTGTGTGTGTGTGTGTGTGTATGTATGTATGTATGTATGTATGTATATATAGATATATATCTATATATATATATATATATATATATATATATATATATATATATATATATATATTATAATGTATTTCTATTTACGGTAAGATACTTATCAAAAATACTGATTAGATCATGATATGTATTGGGAGATTGCATATTATTATTATTATTATTATTATTATTATTATTATTATTATTAGAACAGCCCCCTTTGCAAAGGTGCTTTCAACACCATGTACAATCACCAGAATTTCGCCCAACGACAGTCTCCTAGGCGGGGGGGTGTTGTGGTGGGGAGGGCGACCGATACACCGGGCAACGAGAGATCATCGCCACACACAAGATTCCCACCCGAAGCTGCGAATATTATCATATCCGCAAACGGCGCCCCATTACCGTAATGACTATATCATAGACGGGTCGTGCAATTATACCCTTGGAACGACCACACCTGCGCTCCGAGGGAGGTCGTTAAATGCAAGTCCTCGTCGTTTCCCCCGCGCGCAATTAGGCGCGCTATTGCCATCCCGGCGGTCTCGGATTATTTCCGCGTCGCGTAATGCAAACAAGCCTGATGTGCCCATTACGCGTTGGTGATGACTGCTCCCGTGGCTGTCGTACCCCCTCCCACCACCTCGCTCGCTCTGCGTTACGTTCCGTAACGTACGTAACGTCGAGTGCCAACGGCGATCTGATCTCCTACCCTGTCAGGATTCAGGTAATTGCCTCCACTCGGCGTTATTGTTAGGTATAGGATCGAGACGGTGGTGCCTTCGGCAGGGCAAGATTCCCGGATCGGCGGCGGCGACGTCCTCCTCGCGAGGCTGCTAATTGGCGACTGAATGCCCTCGCTATATAAGGGGGGTCGGTTTATAAAGGAGGAGTCTCGTCTTCGGTCGTAGTTTCTGCTACAAAAAGAAAGGATATAGTTGCAGTGTGTGTCCTAGCGCTGTTATTTAGAAGTCTCTCTCTCTCTCTCTCTCTCTCTCTCTCTCTCTCTCTCTCTCTCTCTCAAGGAAGCGCCACTGTTGCTCTGGGGAAAGAGAGAGAGAGAGAGAGTTACGGTCACGAGGCCAATTAGGAGACATTGGTTGAGTTCCCCGGGCCTGGGAGTGCTATAAGTAGCGTCGTTCTCGCTCGCTTCGCTAACATTAGCAAAATAGCGAGCTGGATTTTCACCTGATGTTGTGAGGCTTTGTTTTCCAAGTTTCTTTTTTTCTTTTTTCTTCTTCTTTTCCTTTTCGAGGCTTGCTTTATTTATTTTTCTCTCGTTTGCCATGCTGGTTTAATATTACTCCTCTCTCTCTCTCTCTCTCTCTCTCTCTCTCTCTCTCTCTCTCTCTCTCTCTCTCTCTCTCTCTGGATCCGTGCCTCTGTGAGACATATTGCAAATGTCAAATTCATTATATATATATATATATATATATATATATATATATATATATATATATATATATATATATATATATATATATATACGTATATATATAATATATGTGTGTGTGTAACATATATGTATATTATACAGATATACACCGATACACAATATATGTACGTATATATGCACACCTGTAAACAAATTTAAATGTTTAAATGTTTATATGCAACAATCTGAACCCACGTTCGCCTCAAATCATCGTCATTTTATTATTAAGTTTGTGAAACTCTCCTTTGCAAAATCCCTTTGACCTTCTCTCTCTCTCTCTCTCTCTCTCTCTCTCTCTCTCTCTCTCTCTCTCTCTGTCAGATCTGAATAAAATAAATCTAGCGACAGAGAAAACCCTGAGTGAACGTTATTTATATAGTCTTAACACATTGCCCATGTCAGTAGCCAGCTTTGATGAGATTACGTGCAGGAAGTATTCAAAGGATGCTGCCCTAATCCTTGCAAATCCTCCGAGTTCCTAGTGCAGACCAGTGTCAAAAAAACGAGAACTGTTTGTGTGTGAGAGAGAGAGAGAGAGAGAGAGAGAGAGAGAGAGAGAGATGACGAGAGAGAGAGAGAGAGAGAGAGAAGAAGCATGGAAGTTATACAAATTTTGTGTTTTTGATGTTTGGGATCTCTCACCAAGAACAGTGTTGGTAAAAGTTAATTATTTTTTTTACACGAGGAGAGAGAGAGAGAGAGAGAGAGAGAGAGAGAGAGAGAGAGAGAGAGAGAGAGAGAGAGAGAGAGAGAGAGAGAAGCATGGAAGTTATACAAATTTTGTGTGTTTGATGTTTGGGATCTCTCACCAAGAACAGTGTTGCTAAAAGTTAATTTATTTTTGAGAGAGAGAGAGAGAGAGAGAGAGAGAGAGAGAGAGAGAGAGAGAGAGAGAGAGAGGTCTCAATTTTATGTATTTAATACTTAGGATCTCACAAAGAACAATATTGCAAAAAGTTAATTTATTTTGTAAAAGAGAGAGATAGAGAGAGTTAGTAACTGTGTAAAGGTTACGATAATCTTTTTTCGTAATCATTTAACCTTCCTTCTGTCCATATCATTTGAGTAGGTTAGGCGAACGCAAGGAAAAGTATTGAGAGAGAGAGAGAGAGAGAGAGAGAAGCGTGGAAGTTATAGAAATTCCGATCGTCTGTTTGTGTAACTCTCTGATGTGTGGAGTTCATAGCTATGCAGAGAGAGAGAGAGAGAGAGAGAGAGAGAGAGAGAGAGAGAGAGAGAGAGTAATGAAAACTTTCCGGATTGGTCAGCCAATGTACCGTGACAAAACATCGTCCTGTATTGTCGGTTTATGTTACAGTTTGCAATTTGGCTTTTTTTACTTTTTTTTTTTTTGCGTGATTTTTTTTTATCGGCATTGCCGAGTGGTGTAGTTTTATTTCTTCCTGTTTTATTTTAGCTGTATTTCAGCACAGCCCTTTCGTAATTATTTTTGTATTAATTTTATTAAGTATAAGTTTTATAAATGGCTTTATTTATTTATTTTATTGTCTTTGCTTGAATTTAGTTTAATTCTTTCCTTCCTGTTTAATGGTATTTATAATTCTTTTTATAGAGTAGAATTTTTTAAATGACTTTTTATTGATTGATTAATTTTTTTTTTTTTTTTGCAAGAATCTTGTTTTTCATCTTCATTCCTAAATTGTGTAGTTTTTTTTCCTATTTTATTTTGGCTGCATTTCAGCGCTTTCTTTTATAGTATTTTTCATTATTCTTTCTTTATTGTGTAGAATCACAATTTTTTTTTGCAAGAATTTTGTTTCTCATCGACATTGCCAGATTGTGTAGTTTTATACCCTTTTTTCCTGTTTGTGTAAATATTAATTCGTGAATTTTATCAAGTTGAAAAAAATATTAATTAACGCTGATTCCACTTAGACCTCATACAAACATAAACAATATAAACAACAAACAAATAGAACCATTTTAACAAATAACATGAGGTCCAATGAGTGACGTGTAAGAAAAACATTGAATTATAATTAGAGAATATTTGGTAATTGTCAGTTTCTTGATTTATAACTCCCTTGATTACCTTCAGTTCGCCACAGAATGAAGTAATTAGTCGACAGGAATCTCTCTCTCTCTCTCTCTCTCTCTCTCCTCTCTCTCTCTCTCTCTCTCTCTCTCTCTCGCATAATAACTTGTAGTTACTTGCATATACCCTAAGGGTTGTAGACGAATGGAATTCTATATCGTGACACTCTCTCTCTCTCTCTCTCTCTCTCTCTCTCTCTCTCTCTCTCTCTCTCTCTCTCTCTTGCTTGGCTATCTGTACCTCACCTGTCGAGTTATACAAGCAGGCGCCAGGAATTTCTGTAACTACGCCTCTCTCTCTCTCTCTCTCTCTCTCTCTCTCTCTCTCTCTCTCTCTCTCTCTCTCTCTCTCTCAACATTATTTCATTAAAACTTTGTGGTCCAGCTAGTGGCCCTCAAGTCATCAAAAACATCTTCATTCAATTACAGAAGATCATTAGACTCTCGGCCCGAGTTTTGCTGGAACTGTGATTTTGGTGAATGGTAGACATTTATCTTTTTCTGTTGATGATGGTATTTGGGACTGAGCGTGAGCATACGTACGTGCGTACATACATACATTTTATATATATATATATATATATATATATATATATATATATATATATTCTATACTCACCCATATTTTTAATTGCATGCACCAGAGAGAGAGAGAGAGAGAGAGAGAGGATTAGATAAAGGCAGAAAAAGAAAGTGATGGAGACAGACAGACAGACAGACAGAGAGTCTTGCCCTTCTTGTGAGAGCCTCCCGAAATATCTGCACGAGAGCATCTCGATTTTTACCGCATCGGCGAGATTTCCAAATGAATCAGAAATCGTTTGCCGATGTGTTCGCCAGATAATTAGGAGTATTTTGCCAGAACGCCATAGGCAGACCAGCTGATGAAATGTCACGAAAAACAACTTCAGGTTTTTATTTTCGGTAAGTTTATTCGAAAACATAAGGTTGTGTAGATACTAGACCTGTTTTCTTTTGTTTATGTGTGTGTGTGTCCGAATGTGTTTATAATTTATTAGGTAGTACTATCCCCAAGAATTCATAATATTCC
>NC_061101.1:1719259-1724259 GCF_015104395.2 Macrobrachium nipponense | reverse complement strand
CAGTGTCATTTAGCAATGTCATTATTTTACTTATATAGTCACTTTTATTCATAATTACCACTGCATTAGATTTATCTGCTTTTGTCACCCTTCACTGTTTCGTCTTCTTTAATTTTCTTAAAAGCCTGGACCATTTAATTAAACAGTTTACACCGCAATGCGCCTCCCTACCTTACATGTATGGTTTAGTCAAGACACATAAAATCAATAACCCTATCAGACCAATCATTAGTTCAGTGGGCTCAGTTTCGTATAATTTATCTAAATGGCTTGTAAAAACTTCTTACTCCTTTGGTAGGAAATATTTTAACACGAATGTTAAAAACAAACAATGTTGATTTTATAAACAAATTGAATAGTTTAAATTTGAATTATGATTTTAATATGGTTAGTTTTGATGTCTCTTTATTTACAAAAGTGCCTGTAGATGACTTACTTGAATATTTGGAAGAGGAATTAGAGCGTCATGACATTCCCTTAAGTGTAGAAAATCTCATTAGTCTCATAAGGTTATGTATCAAAGATAGTAAATTTTGTTTTCAATGGGGAATTCTTTGTACAAAAGTTTGGCATGGCCATGGGTAATCCCTTATCTCCTGTCCTTAGCAATATTTACATGGAATTTTTTGAGACAAAACTCTTACCAAGAATTTTGCCCCAAAAATTAGTTGTTTGGTTTAGATACGTGGATGTATCTTCTGTATTTGGCCAGTTCACGAAAAACCTCCAGGAATTCCTTAATATCTCAATAATTTATAGTCCCTTCTATAAAATTTACTGTAGAGGAAGAAAGAAATTGTAATTTGAATTTTCTTGATGTAACTGTCCATAGAAATGATAGAAATTTCACCTTTCAGTCTTTCGAAAATCAACTAATATTGCCTCTTTTGTTCATTACTACTCCAATCACCATCAAAATGTTAAATTCTCTGTTTTTTCTGGGATGTTCCTAAGGGCTTTACGTGTCTGTAGCCCGCAGTTTATTGACGCTGAAATTAAAACTATTTATGATATTGCATTGAAACTTAAATACCCAAGGACTTTTGTAGATGTGGCATGGAAAAGAGCTAGAAAAACATTTTATTCAACTAATGACAAACTTTGAAATTTAGTAAGCATAACATTCTAAAATTACCTTATGATGAAAGGTTTTTAGATATTCCTAGAATTTTAAAGCTTTTTTACATAAATGTTGTTTTCAGTAATATTAATGTCAAGAGTTTAGTAATCAAAAATTCTCCTAAAGATCTTCCAGGCTGCATATATGAAATTCCTTGCAAAAAGTGTGATAAAATCTATTACGGACAGACTGGAAAATCTCTTTCACAGCGTCTTAAGCAACATCAAATTATTCTGTGAGAACTGGGCAAATATCGAATGCATTATTTGTACATATGAGAGATTTAGACCATCCTATTAACTGGAGTCAAGCAAGAGCCTTGGTCCCATGTAATGACACAGTTAAAAGGAATATCATTGAATCTTGTTTTATCAAGTCAAATAATAGAAATGTTCTAAATTTAAGTCTTGGTTTATTTAAACTTGATGCTTTCATAATGAAAAAAGTTGTAGATAAATAATAAGCAACAAAATTAATATATTCAGTTTTTACATGTTTTGGACTGTAAAGATACTTTGTAATTTCGGTTAGGGTCAGAATCTGTTTAAGTTTGTGACCGTGTGATATCCGATAATCCTGGATGATCCCTTTTAATTTTTACCCTTTTCCCTTTTGATAATTAACCATCTGGTATTCCTGATCTTGTTTGTACCTGAGGCCTTCCTCTCCGATTGTACTTTAGTAGCTCCTTGACGATGTCTGAATAAAGACGAAAGCGCTTGGATTCCTGACTTTCATTTCCCGTGGTATTCGCTTACATATATATATATATATATATATATATATATATATATATATATATATATATATATATATATATATATATATATGATATATGTATATCATATATATATACACACACACACACACACACACATATGATATATATATATATATATATATATATATATATATATATATATATATATATATAGATATATATATATATAGCTATATATATATATATACATACATACATACATAGATATATATATGTATAGTATATATATATATATATATATATATATATATATATATATATATATATATATATATATATATATATATATATATATATAGATATATATATATATATATATATATCTCCCTAGAAGACGGAGCTGCAGGTCTAGGTACATCTTATCAGAGGAAACCATAGGGAAGCATCGTACTCAGGTACATTTATTTAGCCGACGTTTCACGACTCATAGTCGCATCCTCAAGGCTGTAATTAAAGATAAACACACGAACATTAATACTACGTACTGCATAAATTCATAAAAATTACGCAGTATTTAAAAATTCAATGAACGTCAGCATGTAGGACATCTAAAAATTTTGAATATCTTAAAACAGAAAAACACAAGCGCTAAAAATCATGTACAGTAAAGTTACATTAAAATTATTTTAAAAATGACAGAAAAAAAACACACCAATATTATTATACGTATGAAATAAAATATAAAAAATGAAGAATAAATAAATACCACTAAAACAGTAAGGCTATTCTGTACCTTATCCTTGCAAAGGACGGGCAGTTACTGCCCGTCCTTTGCGAGGATAAGGTACAGTATAGCCTTACTGGTTTAGTGTCATTTATTTATTTTTCATTTTTATTTACTTTTTTTACATACACATCATAATTTTCGTATGTTTTCTTCTGTAATTTTTTAAATAATTTTAATGTACTTTGCTGTACATAATTCAGCGCTTAGGGTGGTTTTGTTTTTTAAGAGATTCATAAGTTTTTAAAGTCCTACATGCTGATGTTCATGGAATTTTTAAATTTTTGCGTAATTTTATGAATTAGCAGTACGTACTTTAATGTTCGTGTGTTTATCTTTAATTACAGCCTTGAGGATGCGACTATGAGTCGTGAAACGTCAGCAAATAAATGTACCTGAGTACGAGCCTTTCCTTATGGTTTCCTCTGATAAGATTATATCTATATATATATATATATATATATATATATATATATATAGTATATATATATATATATATATATATATATATGTGTGTGTGTGTGTGTTTATTAATATTATATATATATAATATATATATACATAATATATATACATATAATATATATACGTATATATATATATTATATATATATATATATATATATATATATATATATATATATATATATATATATATATATATATATATATATGTATATATATATATATATATATATATATATATATTGGGCCTTGGGCCTTTGCCGATGAATTGATCTCACCCCTGGGGCATCCTTGCCAACGGAGCTCATAGGACAGGGGTTTTAGTTTACCAGGGATGGACCCCTTCCCCTTCCTCAGCTCCGTCAGCTAGCCAAATAGTGGAATCCTTAGCCATAGACCCTACATCGTGTGATGCTGCCAGCCATTGAGGAACTTTGATGGAAGACAGGAGATGCCAGCCAGTGAGGAACTTTGATGGAAAACAGGAGATATCTTGACAGTCCAAAATCCCGGCAATTCTCAGCTCACTGTTGATGAAATTCACAATCCAATCACTACTTTGCTACAGACAGGAAGCTTTCACTCTCCAGATTGTACACGTTGGAATGCAGCAGCGACTACTGACGGTGTCCTTTGAGCACTAAGTCCCTCTGCCACACTGGGATCAAATATTTTGCATATGTAATAGGCATTGAACTTACGGGTTTTTACGACCACGCCAGAGGTTGCCACTGTAGTATATGCAAGTATTTGATCCAGTATGCATTGCATAACCCATATTTGCATATATATTGGATCATTGAAACTTACGGTTTTTACGCCGCGCCAGAGGTTTGCCACTGTAGTATATGCAAAAAAATGGGATTCAATTTGCAATGCATAACCCCTTCACTATGAAGTAGTTTGGCATGAAAACTTACGGGTTTTCCTTACGCCGCGCCAGGTGGTTGCCTTCCACCCCTATGTGATAGGGCATTGATACCCCTGAGGGTACGTGTGGCAAGAGGAGGGGCGCTCAACAGGCCCCAGCAGCCGCTGTAGTCTCTCCATCGGCAGAGATGCTTCCACACTTTATCCAGGAGTGAATTCCAATCACAAACTGAGCAGCTTCTATTTGATCCAGTAAGCATTGCATAACCCATATTTTGCATATGTAAAAGGCATTGAACTTACGGGTTTTTACACCGCGCCAGAGGTTGCCACTGTGGTATATGCAAAAAACATGGAACTCAATGCATAACCCAAATCACATCATGAAGTAGTAGGCATGAAACTTACGAGTTCTTTACACATGCCAGTGGTTGCCTACTACCCATAAGTGATTGGGTTTCGTGTGTCCAAAATCCAGCCATTTCTCTGCTCACTGTTGATGAAATTCAAATTCCATTTCACTCCTTCGCTACAGACAGGAAGCTTCCAATCTCCAGATTGTATGACGTTGGAATGCAGCGACTACTGATGGTGTCCTTCGAGCTCTAAGTCCCTCTGCCACACTGGGATCAAATATTTGCATATGAATATAGGCATTGAAACTTACGGGTTTTTACGCCACGCCAGAGGTTGCCACTGTAGTATGCAAGGTATTTGAATCCAGTATGCATTGCATAACCCATAATTTGCTTATATAAAAGGCATGAACTTACGGGTTTTTACGCCACGACCAGGTTGCCACGTAGTATATGCAAGTATTTGATCCAGTATGCATTGCATAACCCATAATTTGCTTATATAAAAGGCATTGAACTTAACGGGTTTTTACGCCACGCCAGAGGTTGCCACTGTGGTATAAGCAAAACATGGAATTCAATGCATAACCATTCACACAGTAGTAGGCATGAAACTTACGAGTTCTTTACTCGCGCCAGTGGTTGCCTTCTACCCATAAGTGATTGGTATCGTGTGGCAGGAGC
>NC_061101.1:1685076-1718759 GCF_015104395.2 Macrobrachium nipponense | reverse complement strand
GTAGTTAGCCCTAAAAGAGATAGGAGTGCGAGTGTTGGAAGAGTAGGGTCAGTTAGTCGTGAGCGAGATCAGTGTTATAGATGTGGTAAGCCAGGACACAGGAAGAATGAATGTCGTTGGGCGTTAGGAGCGTGCTTTGGGTGTGGGCAAACAGGGCATTTGGTGAGTGAGTGTAAGAAAGATAGGGATATTAAATGTTATAGGTGTGGACAGGTAGGGCATATAGCTAGTGGATGTCGGGGTACCTGTATGAACTAGTTTGCGGCAACTGCGGGAAGAATGGGCATTATGCTAGGATGTGTAAAGAAACAGCGTGCGAAATGTGTTAAACATGTGGAATGGAAGGTCACGTGGCGAGTGTGTGTAGGCGAAAGAGGATGAGTCAGGCTGGAGTTCGGGAAACTAGGTGAGAAGGGGATTCAGTTGGGTGGGTCCTCTAGTATGCGACAGTATGTTCGGGAGAATGTGATGAGTGAGTGGTCGAGGGTGAATAAATGTGAGCCGAGTGTCAGTGAGCAAATGGGTCTGGATGATCGGCAGTTGTGTTGGTTGAGTATGGAAGGAAGCTGAAAAAGGTAAGGAAAGGGAATGAAAGGGAGAGACGTAAGCTGCATGATAGAGGGGTTAGTGTTAGGTAAAAATGGTGGATAAGGCTTCACAGTGTAATACAGATGACTTTGGGGGGAGTAATGATACATATAGCGTGTGTGGGTTTGAATTGTCAGAGTTTAGTGAAGTTTCACCAGGAAGGGAATCAGGTAGTAAGGATGTAGTTGGCAGTATGAATGATTCTCTTCGGGAGTTTGGCAGGAGTGTAATTGAGGTAAGTGATTTGGTGGCAGAGTTACGAGAGATGTTCGGGACAGAGACAAGAGTTAGAGGGGGTAGATGAGATAGTAAATGGGATTTGGGGGGATGGTGTGAAGAAGATAATAATGGTAGTCTGACTGGAAGTGATCTGGGAGAAGTTGATGGCGGTGTAACTGAGAGTGTGTATGAGGGCCCTAAAACAAGATCCAGGGACCTGCATCTGAGCATACCGTGGGTGTTGCGGAAGGCTATTTAGTGTGGGTGTTGTGAGTGAAAGGAGACGTTGTCAAAAGTAACAGGGGAGGAAATATGGAGGAGTTATGAAGATCCATTTGACAACGTCTGTGTGTGTGTGTGTGTGTGAGAGAGAGAGAGAGATAGGGTGTAATTGCTGTATGGATGGTTAATGGCTGAATTGGTTGTTGGTAGGTTCTGGGCTGTCTGCTGGTCCTGTTGATTGTTAGAGTTTCTGTGTTTGAGTGTTTTTGAGTCAGTCTTAAGCGAGTTCTTTGGTAAGAACTGGTGTTGATAAGTAGTTTGGACAGCAGTTTATTGGAGGAATTGAAAGTCAGCTAAGTTGTGTTTTGTTTGTTGTTGTTTTGTCAGTTGATATTGTTGCTTAAGAGTTGTTGTGCCGTGAGGTCTTTGTTGAGTTGTATGTGAGGTCTTTGTTGAGTTGTATGTGAGTCTTTGTTGAGTTGTATGTGAGTTCCTGTTATATATGCGAGTTGTTGTAGTTGAGGTTGTTGTTGGTGTTGTTAGTGGGTGTGTATGTGCCTTTTTTTGTTGTTGTTTTTTTTTGTGTTGGTAAGGTTGTTTGTGCATTGGGTCTTTTGTTGTGTTGTTGAGTTTTTGTTGTTATGTGTGAAGTTGTGGTTGTGTTCCTTGGTTGTTTGCTGTGTTGTTAGGTTGTGGTTGTGTTTCTTGTTGTTGTTGAGTTTGTGAGTTGTGGTCTTTGGGTGTTGTTGTTGGATTGGTGGTTGTTGTGGTGTTTTTGTGTTGTGTTCCTTTTTAGTTGTTGTGTTGTTTTGGTGTTGTGTTGTTGGGTTGGTGTCTGGGTTGTGGTTGTATCTCTGCGACCTCGACGGCAGACAGCACAGCAAAGCCCGGAGTATGGAGTGTTTGGTAAGTACATGTGTTTTGTGTTGTTTTTTTGTTTTTGTTTTTTTTGTTTTTGTATAGGTGTAGGTCAATTGTCCTGCGTGTATTTGTTGTGTAAAGAAGAAAGTGTGACTGAGGGTGGATTTTGGCAGGTGGATCGTTTAGGTTAATGTGGGGGGGGATTTTGCACTTGTTTTTTTTCTGGCTTGTGATCCCGCCACATTATTTTTGGCGCCCGAACAGGGACTGTTGGTGCGGCAGCTGCAGGGCAATTGGGGTATTGAGTTGTGTGATTGGTGGAGAAAGTGAGGATGGAAGGGTTGAAGGAGATAGAGAGGCTGAAGGAGGAGCTGAGGTTGGCGAGGGAAGCTAAGGGAAGGTTGGAAGTGGAGAATGAGAGGTTTGAGGGTAGAGTGTGAGGAGCAGAAGAGGGAGTTAGAGGAAATGAGAGGAATGTAAGGAGGTGTGCGAAAGTGGAAATGAAAGAGGAGGTGAAAGGAGCGAAGAGAGAATGGTTGAGAAAATGGATAAAAATTGGGGGGTTGGTAATGATGAATGCGGGCAAGAGATGATGCAGGAAAAAATGATGAAGGGATTCGTGGGAGAGGGAGCTGAGGAGGTAGGCCTACTGGGTCTTGTGACGGCCAGGATGTGGTAAAGGAAGCGAAAGAGCGAGTGGATTAGTGTACTAGGTGAAGAAGGAATTCGGTTGTGATAGGTAAGGGAAAGAAGGGGAAGACACAGGATAAGGATAAACCTGAGGACAAGAATAAGAAAGTGGCTGAGGAAAAGAAGAAGACTAAGGGAAAGAAGGTTAGTAAGGGTGATGGACAGGATGAGACTAGGTCAGAATACATTGGGGAAACAAGGGCTGAGAGTGATTTGGATAGCGGGTGAGTGGAAATGGGTAAGTAGAAAGAGGAAGGGTAAGAAGAGCGTAGTCAGGGGTATGGACGTGAGTATGGAAGTGGATTCGCTGTATTCGGAAGAGGTGGAAAGATGGGTCAGAATGGAAGTAGCGAAAGTGAGAGTGAGATGAGCGGGAAGTACGAAAGGCTGTGTATATGAGAGAGGTACCCCGATGTGCACAATACGAGGAATATGTAGTAGGGACATAAGGGACTTTTTTGAGGAATATGAGAGGTATTGTGAGGCAAAGTATGGGGATAACAAGAGAGTCTGGCAAGAGAGTTAGGTAACTTTTTGACAGATTTTTGTTGATATGTATAGGGTAATTATGAGTGTAGGGAATGTGCCATATGAGAGTGTAAAAGCTAGGATTGTAGAACAGGCAAAGAGGATAAAGAGTAGCGTTAGATATAGGAGGCAAGCAGATTTTGAGGAGGCAAGAATGAAGTTGGTGAGTCGTTGTCGATGTATGTCTGTAGGTTAGAAACCATTAGCTAGGAAAAAGTTTGGGGACTAAGGGATAAATGAGTGTAAGGAGTTAGCGCAAAAGTTGTTGGCGACTGTACCAGAGTGTATATGAGTTTTTATAAATCTGAAACGTAAGGAGAAAATGCGATGGACGAATGAAAGGTTAACCTGGAACGACATTTTAGAAACTAGTAGAGGATTACGAGTTAGATAGGTGTATGAAAGAGAGTAGAAGTGTTAGTGTTAGGACTGAAGTAGCTGAAATTGTACCCGAGTTTAAAAGCTATACGGAGGCAGTTTTGGAAGGGCCGAGGAGAATGGCAGAGCGAGTGGAGATAGGAGTGTTAGGGCAAGTAATGTGAGTGTAGTTAGCCCTAAAACGAGATAGGAGTGCGAGTGTTTGGAAGAGTAGGGTCAGTTAGTCGTGAGCGAGATCATTGTGTTAAGATGTGGTAAGCCAGGACACAGGAAGAATGAAGTCGTTGGGTCGTTAGGAGCGTGCTTTGGGTGTGGCAAACAGGGCATTTGGTGAGTGAGTTGTAAGAAAGATAGGGATATTAAATGTTATAGGTGTGGACAGGTAGGGCATATAGCTAGTGGATGTCGGGGTACCTGTATGAACATAGTTTGCGGCAACTGCGGGAAGAATGGGCATTATGCTAGGATGTGTAAAGAACAGCGTGCGAAATGTGTTAAATGTGGAATGGAAGGTCACGTGGCGAGTGTGTGTAGGCGAAAGAGGATGAGTCAGGCTGGGAGTTCGGGAAACTAGGTGAGAAGGGGATTCAGTTGGGTGGGTCCTCTAGTATGCGACAGTATGGTTCGGGAGAATGTGATGAGTGAGTGGTCGAGGGTGAATAAAAAATGTGAGCCGAGTGTCAGTGAGCAAATGGGTCTGGATGATCGGCAGTTGGTGTTGGTTGAGTATGGAAGGAAGCTGAAAAAGGTAAGGAAAGGGAATGAAAGGGAGAGACATAAGCTGCATGATAGAGGGGTTAGTGTTAGGGTAAAAATGGTGGATAAGGCTACACAGTGTAATACAGATGACTTTGGGGGGAGTAATGATACATATAGCGTGTGTGGGTTTGAATTGTCAGAGTTTAGTGAAGTTTCACCAGGAAGGGAATCAGGTAGTAAGGATGTAGTTGGCAGATGAATGATTTCTCTTCGGGAGTTTGGCAGGAGTGTAATTGAGGTAAGTGATTGGTGGCAGAGTTACGAGAGATGTTCGGACAAGAGACAAGAGTTAGAGGGGGTAGATGAGATAGTAAATGGGATTTGGGGGGATGGTAGTGAGGAAGATAATAATGGTAGTCTGACTGGAAGTGATCTGGGAGAAGTTGATGGCGGTGTAACTGAGAGTGTGTATGAGGGCCCTCAAACAAGATCCAGGGGACCTGCATCTGAGCATCCGTGGGTGTTGCGGAAGGCTATTTAGTGTGGGTGTTGTGAGTGAAAGGAGACGTTGTCAAAAGTAACAGGGGAGGAAATATGGAGGAGTTATGAAGATCCATTTGACAACGTCTGTGTGTGTGTGTGTGAGAGAGAGAGAGAGAGAGGGTGTAATTGCTGTATGGATGGTTAATGGCTGAATTGGTTGTTGGTAGGTTCTGGGCTGTCTGCTGGTCCTGTTGATTGTTAGAGTTCTGTGTTTTGAGTGTTTTTGAGTCAGTCTTAAGCGAGTCTTTGGTGAGAACTGGTGTTGATAAGTAGTTTGGACAGCAGTTTATTGGAGGAATTGAAAGTCAGCTAAGTTGTGTTTTGTTTGTTGTTTAGTTGTTGTTTTGTCAGTTGATATTGTTGCTTAAGAGTTGTTGTGCCGTGAGGTCTTTGTTGAGTTGTATGTGAGGTCTTTGTTGAGTTGTATGTGAGGTCTTTGTTGAGTTGTATGTGAGTTCCTGTTATTATATGTGAGTTGTTGTAGTTGCGGGTTGTTGTTGGTGTTGTTAGTGGGTGTGTATGTTGCCTTTTTTTGTGTTGTTGTTTTTTTTTGTGTTGGTAATTTTTTGTGCATTGGTCTTTTGTTGTGTTGTTGAGTTTTTGTTGTTATGTGTGAAGTTGTGGTTGTGTTCCTTGGTTGTTTGCTGTGTTGTTAGGTTGTGGTTGTGTTTCTTGTTTGTTGTTGAGTTGTGAGTTGTGGTCTTTGGGTGTTGTTGTTGGTTTGTGGTTGTGTTCTGTTTTGTTGTTGTGTTCCTTTTTTGTTGTTGTGTTGTTTTGGTTGTGGGTTGTGGTTGTGGGTTGTGGTCTGGGTTGTGGTTGGTATCTCTGCGACCTCGACGGCAGACAGCACAGCAAAGCCCGGAGTATCTGGAGTGTTGGTAAGTACATGTGTTTTTGTTTTTGTTTTGTTTTTGTATAGGTGTAGGTCAATTGTCCTGCGTGTATTTGTTGTGTAAAGAAGAAAGTGTGACTGAGGGTGGATTTTGGCAGGTGGATCGTTTAGGTTAATGTGGGGGGGGGGATTTTGCACTTGTTTTTTTTTCTAGCTTGTGATCCCGCCACACCGACGTTCGAGAGAAGAGCGACGTTCCGAAGTCGAAAAGTGTCTGCCTGGAGTTACTATCCTGGAATGAGTCCCATTCTTGGGAGGAGTATAGCTCCTGGAAGGAACTTCACGTCTGGAAGGCGCCTCGAGCCTGGTTGGCGCCTCATGCCTGGCTGGCGTGGCAGAAGCCACTGCTCTGGAAGGAGCCTCACTCCTGGAAAGAGTCACGTCTCTGTAAGGAGCCTCTCGTCTAGCTGGCGTATCATGCCTAGAAGGCGAAGAGTTCTTGGAAGGATCTACGATCCTGGAAGGAGCCTGGCGCCATGCTGGCGCCTCGCGGCTGGAAGGAGCCTCGCGCCTTGCTGGCGCCTCACGCCTGGATATCGCCTCGCGCCTGGCTGGCGCCTCGCGCCTGACTGGTGCCAAGAGCCTGACTGGGGAACTTGCTGCCGAGAGCCTGACTGGCGCATCACTCTTGTCTGGCGCACCTTGCAAAGGTAAAGCCTCTTTTGCGGGAGTGGAAACGCTGCTGTGAGGAGCCGAGCGGTTGGACAGAGGATCGAGTCCGGTGCGGGGCAGACGCTTGGACCGATCCTCATGTCTCGTGGCCGCTTCATGCTCGGAAGCAGAGGAGGGCTCGGTCGCTAAGCGTTCCCGAGCCTCTTGTTTCCGAGTAGAAGAGCACGAAGCAGAGAGTTCGTAGGACCTCTTTAGAGAGCGAGCTGGCGAGGGGATCTTGGAGCAAGGGAACTCCATGCAATGCGAGGATCTCTTAATAGGAAGAGACACGTCTTTCCTACGCCGAGGATCCTTTGAAAGCGCCCCAACCAGCGAAGAGATCTGCTCCTGCAAGTTCAGGAGGATGCAAGTTCAGGAGGATCCTGGAGGTAGTTTCATCCCTTTCCTTGTCAGAAGGAGGGGATGGCGGTCTGGAGGGAGTAGGGGCCTCCCATCTGAACGAGGACGAAACCAGGGCTCTCTTGGCTCTCTTAGCGCTCTTACTGTCCATCATAGGACCTTCTGGGAAGCGCTCGGGACTAGAATCTAGCGTAGGCGCTTTCCAGCTCCTCTTCATTGCGCGAGACTGCTCGGAAGAGCTCCATCCGCACCTGGGAGACGAAGACTCGGAGGACGAGAAGTCACTCAAGACGCTTTTTCGGTAGCGATCCTTGGCAGTCTGAGATGCAACAGATCCTGCCGAGGGGACACCTGATCGGTGGGGATCCTCCACAACCTCCTTAAGGCTTTTGACATTCCTTCTCCTCTGGGCCTTGGAGCTTGGAAGAGGTCTAGGCCTGGGAGCGTTGCAGAGCCGATCAGACGCACCCTCCACTGCACTGGGGACACTAATATCACTGTCCACTGCACTAATCACAGCACTGTGCTTACCTCCTAACGCTGCCATCTTAAGTTCCATACTCTTAAGGGCAGCTTTGAGACCTGCAATTTCCGAAGACGAATCTGCAGGTTCTGTAAAGGGAGAAGGGGCTGATACTGAGGGAGAGGGTGTGTAACTACTATATTAGGGATAGGAGCTATCATGTTGGAAACCGACTCGTTAGAGCGAGACCTACTTTAGCTTCTGGAGGAAGCTTTCCTGACTCTATCCCTCTCTAACTTCCTTAAGTAGGAAGCCAGAGACTTCCATTCCTCAACACTCAAATTCTCGCATTCTTTACAGGTGTTAGAAATAGAACATTCATCTTTCTTACACTTCTTACATACAGAGTGAGGGTCAACCGAAGCTTTCGGTAACCTCACCTTACAGCCCTCATTCAACACAAGTTTCTTATTTATAAGGAGGAATCAGACTCTTAAAGAAATAGTCAAACCCGAGATAAAAAAAGTCCACTGTAGCATATGTCCTACCAACGATCCAATACTTCTCACCAATTAAGACAATCAAGCAGATCAAAGGCGATGAAAATCGAAAATCCGTCAAGAGGAACCAACACGTTGTTGATGGTACCAGGCGACAGAGAAAAGTCTGATTAGAAAACGGGAATGGTTCCTAGTCCTGCCACCCAGCGGTCAGGGCGGTAGATCACCTGACCTACCTGTAAGCGTGTGCCGCGAAATTTGAATTTCTGTCGGGGACGACGGAGTCTATAGCTAAGTATATATCTGACAGGGAAGTGAATGTACAAAAACTATTACAGTATTTCTGGGCTCAGCTCGTGTCGCTGCGCGAAATATCCTTTAATCTATTATTCTAGGGTAAATGTACTAACACATACCAGAATAAATAAATAAAGAAAAAGGTCAGTACAACTGACTCGCTCACCCTCCAAGAGGGTGTCGGTATGAACACTATGGCGAGTGAGACCACTACCACGAGCCGATTGCCAATAGAAATCTCCCACTACAAAATCCCCACAAGAGGAGAGCCGACCCACAGAGTGGGCAGCAACTACTACTACTCCATCCCATGCTGCCGACTGCTGCGCCTCTGGTGGCCATCCTTTTCAGTTAGCGCACACTGTATCACGTGCCCTTTTTTACTCTGTTGTTATTTGTGCCCTTAACTTTGGATTTATTTATCATGGAGCGTGCAGCCATCGCAGCAGCTAAGTTAAGTACTCAATGTTTATTGCTATTTGGTTTTTTCCGTCCCTGAGCCGTATTTGCCGTTTTTTAGGTATAAATACGAAACTCTAGGTCGGAAGCATGGCAGCATGGTTCTGCCTCGTGGCGGGTTCGTTCTTGGTCTCCCATACCCAGAACATTCCCTTACTTTAGTACGCTCTATTTTTAATCATCCGATTTGTTTTAGGGTACAGTCTACACGGTTTATGTCATGCATGCATGTCTTTTACCTTTTGTAGGCTCCTTCTAATCCAGACCCTATAGCCACGGCTATTAGTATCGGCCCGGCTAGCTTTGAGTGGTAGACTTTCCATTCGGGTTAGTCGTACACTCCTGGATTTTTTCTCCTACTATTTTGTTTTCTTTCTTTCATGATTTATTTATTTTATATTATATTATGCTTATGTTAGTGTAGGCGTCTGGCTTCACTTAGCCTAGGTTATAGCCCATAGGGCCCATATGCTACCGCTCTTCAGTTCGGTTGCTTCCCGATAGCATCTCTCTGATCAGCCGGTTGGGTTTTTCTAGGCCTTATTGTTTCATTGTTTTGTTGTTACCGCCCCCGCCCCGTGGTCACTACGTGATCACGGAGCAGCCAGACGCCTGTCCAGTCATCTTCCCCCCTCCCGCTCTTCCATAGGAGTCGGGGGGTGGGTTGGTCTGCCCACGCTCGGCTCCGCAATACCCCGAGCCTGCCTCCCTCTCCCCCCCCAGGGCGGAGGGAGGTAGAGGGACGAGGGGGGAACAGACCCCAGACTGGACTCGACCTCTCCCGCTTCTCGGTCCGGGCCGGATGGTAAGGGTGGGGGGACTGGCCTTTCCCCCCTCCGTCGCTACTACCGTCGCTCCGTTGCTAGCGCGAGTCTTGTGTGTCCTCTCGCCCTTTCCCACTTACTGGGGGGGGCTCCTTTGCTACCGGAGCCCCGGCATCCAGCGGAAAGGTGCTAGTCCACCCCGTAGGGTGGACCGAGACATACAGTTGGGTCTCTACTAACCCCTCCGTCGCGCTGAGTCGCGGACACCCTCCGCCACGCACTGGACTTAGTCCGGTACGTTCCGAATTTTATAGGTTTAAGAATCTGTTTATGTTAAACTAGTAAGTTATCTTAAGCTACCTTAAACCATCCCCCTCCCTTATCTGCCTCACCGGATCTCTCCGGGGTTATAGCCTATTCAGGCGTTAAGGGAGGGGTTATGCCCAAAATTTTTCCGAGCTCCGGCATGCAACGGAGTTTTCTTCTGTCCTTTAGCCTGTAAGTGATAGCCTTTAAGATACTCATGTGTCTTTTCACTTACAGACCACCAACTGTGAGCATCCGGGATGCGCCGCCACACTTCAAGACCCCTGTGGACATGAAGTTTGCCGGTCCCATGCTCCATGCGCGACTCCGCACGGGGACCTCCAGGTCTGGTATCACGAGACATGCACCACTGTTATGATCTGGTGAGCCAGCTTTTAGACGGGTAAGTATTCCAACTCCGTTAGCCAGTCCCCAATTTGTTATAGTTCTTAAGTTTTCTAAATTCAATCTTTCTTAAACTTAAGATAAAAATTCAACGGGGTTTTTGCATCCCCTATAATTTTAAGTTAAGCTTTTAATTTAGTTTTAGTTTTGTTTTAAGTTTAATCTTAAAATCTAATAAATACCCTCTCTTCAGGCTCCGGCTGTGAAGGATACCGCACTGGCAACCCTGCGGGCCTGGGTCGGCGGTTTTGGGAAGAACGCCGCAAGGGTATGCCCTACATTCTTGAGAAGAGGTTGGCGGTACTGATCTTCCCGGAGGCAAGTCAACGGGCTACGTCGACCCAGCAGAGGCTGGCCCCGACTATCTGCTTTCATTCAACAACAGCTCGCTGCCTCGTTGACGGATCCAGGCCAGGACATCTCCTCGGAAGTCGCGACATTGGATCTTAATATCGAACCCATGGTAGGTGTAGACGACCTGTTGGTCGAGGTAGGTACGTTGGACGCCCAAGGGATGCCCGGGTTGGGTGCCACTGGATCTTCTACCCCTGCAACCTCTCCATCCTTCCAAGGCTTTACAGGTACAGAATTGTATACTTCTCCTGATGCTTCCGTTAGACAAGGTCAAAGGTCAAGCAGTAAAAACCTTGACCTAAGACGTCGTCGTCGTCTAAAAAGACGGCGTCGGCGTCATCTTCATCTCGTAAGTCTCCGGCTAGAAATCCCGGAGCAGAGAGGTCTAAAGCTTCTGGGTCCGGCTCTAAATCCTCTAGGAGTAGATCCTCCAGGGAGAGATCACACACTCCAGCGGAGTCAACAGTTCCACTACCTTTGGTCCCGGTTCAGAGCCCACCCGTCCACCTCCGCAGCAGCTCCGGCTTTGGATTTCCAATGCTGGTCTATTGCAACAAGTGGGCGATCTGGTTGGTTCTCTGAAAACCAGTATGGAACAGATATCTCCCGGTGTCTGATAGGATCACTCTCAGGACAACATTATAGCCGGACTGAGCCAAGCTCCACTAGCTTCTCCCCCACCTTTCAGCACCGGGGGAGCGCAATTACCTCCAGTATGACTCTCTAACCTCCGTTCTCTATGAACAATCCTTGGAGAGTAGCGTCATACGCCCCCTTCCAAGACGGGCTTATCTCTATCCCGGAATGTGGAACTCGGAGGATTGAAGACTTCGAGTCTACCCGGAAGACCTTCAGCCTCCGTTCATCGGCTACGCCAGGCTCACCGCCTCGGCCATGACTCGAGACGATAAGGTACCAAAAGAGACAGTCCTCTATTCACGAGACCAGGCTCAGAGAGAATGGCTCAGGTGTCTAGAGGACATGGACTGTTCCAACACAAAGATACAACCATTTAAGAGTCCTTTTACGATCTTTACAATGGAAGAGAGTACCCCGCTCCCTTTCTTGACAAAGATCGCTACAACCACCATTCCAGCAGCCCAGAATGGGGGGGATTCGATGCCTCAGCTGAAAGAAGCGGACCCTACGTCTCCTTTACTTCCCTCAGCCGGTGAGTTGTGGGAAAGATTTGCCCAACACTTTTTCGGCGGGCAAACTCAAACCAGACTGTGCTATGGAGCAGTTTGGTGAGAAGCTGCCTAGGCTTCCAGATAGCCTCATTCAGGCAGAATTTGATGCCAAATCTAGGTTAGCCAGGTCTATCAATACCAATGGCCATGACCGAGGTGGCTACCATTCCTATGGTTCTGAGCCACTTTTTAAGCTTCTCACCAAGTCTCTGACTCAAACGGTGCAGTCTGATATGTTTAGTTCGCCACGGCTAGAACGAACTGTAGAAAACATGTCCTCCAAGAAGCAAACGATTCGGCCATGAAACCGATAAGTTGCTTGCATCGAACATCTGGGGAGCAGACCTCTTCCCAGAGGCGATGGTGAAGGAGGTCCAGGCAGAGGCTACGAGACTAAACCAAAGCCTAAAGATCGTTGGGGTCTTACGGCCAAGAGACGCCAAGATCAAGTGGTCAAGGGTAAGGCTCAAAGGAAACCCAGACGTTTCCAGCCTTACCAGGAAGAAACAGCCACGCTTTACTCAGCAGGTTCCAGCTGTCCCGTTGGTGCAAGCAGCCCAACCTTCTACCTCCAAGGCTCAGTCGCAGCCAATTTATGTCATTTCCCCCCAGCCTCCACCCTCCACCTCTTACGCTCTCTCTCCAGCCTTCAATCAAGTCTTCGAGGGTCCAGGCTTCCCAGAAGTATGACCGCTCGGGTAAGGGAGGCAGAGGTAAGCGATCCTTTCGTGGGAGAGGATCGGATGGGTCCTTTAATAGAGGAAAGCATTTCAGGGGAGGCCGAGGAGGCTACCCACATCAATGAGGACTTTCAGTAGGAGGGAGGTAGGCTGTTCATCTTCCGCCACCGGTGGAATTTCAGCAAGTGGCGCAGAGCATTGTGTCAAAAGGCCTGGGTTGGAGTTGGGTTAGCGGACCCGCCCCCCCATCCAGACCTTTCCGCCAACTTCCATCCAAAGAATTGACGGAGTATGCGGAGGGACCTCCTTCAGAAAGGAGCTATAGCGAGAGTCAACAGATTAAAATTTCAAGGACGCTTGTTCAGCGTTCCAAAGAAAGGCTCACAAAAAAGAAGGGTAATCTTAGACTTGTCCCGCTTAAACTTAGCCATTCGCTGCGACAAGTTCAAGATGCTCACGATCTCGCAGTAACGGACCTTACTTCCCCGTGGGGCCGTCACCACCTCTATCGATCTTACAGACGCTTACTATCATATCCCTATTGCAAGACACTTCCGTCCGTATCTGGGCTTCAAGATAGGAGACCAGACATTCTCCTTCAAGGTAGTTCCTTCGGGCTCAACGTAGCACCCAGGGTGTTCACGAAGTTGGCGGAAGTAGTAGTTTCAACAACTAAGATCGCAAGGGGGTTATGGTAGTAGCGTATCTCGACGATTGGTTGATCTGGGCTCCAACAGTCGAGGAATGCCACATAGCAACACTGAAAGTGATTCAGTTCCTGGAATATCTAGGCTTCAAGATAAACAGGTCCAAGTCAAGACTCACTCCAGAGTCAAACTTTCGGTGGCTGGGCATCCAATGGAATCTATCCTCCCATACTCTGTCGATTCCATCAGCCAAGAGGAAAGAAATAGCGAAGTCAGTAAAGCAATTTCTGAGTCACAAACTTGCGTCAAGAAAGACTCAGGAAAGGATCCTGGGTCACTCCAGTTTGCATCAGTGACAAACATCTTGATGAAAGCCAAACTGAAAGACCTAACCAGAATCTGGCGCTCACGAGCAAATGTCAGGTCCAGGGACAAATTATCCCTCAGTCCCTCAGATTCTACGGAATCGACTTCGCCCATGGGCGAAAGTCAAGAACTTGTTCGATACTCAGTGCCCCTTCAGTTTCCTCCTCCGGGGATTACCATCCACACGGACGCTTCATTAAGCGGTTGGGGAGGATATTCCCAGTTCAAGAAAAGTTCAGGGAAACTGGTCACCCTCAGTTTCCGTCAGTTCCATATAAACGTACTGGAAGCAATGGCAGTGTTCTTGACTCTAAAAAAAAGGTTACGTCCGCCAAAGTACTCCCACAATTAAAGCTAGTCTTGGACAGCGCAGTGGTAGTACATTGTATAAACAGGGGAGGCTCCAAATCACGTCATCTAAATCATGTCATGTAGCCATCTTCCTCCCTGGCGTACAAGTTCAGTTGGCTCCTCCCTCCTCCACCCATATAGCTGGAGTGAGAAACGTCATAGCAGATGCTCTATCCCGATCAGTACCTCTAGAGTCGGAATGGTCACTGGACAACAGTTCGTTCCAATGGATTCTTCAGGAGAGTTCCAGGCCTACAAGTGGATCTCTTCGCATCCCAAGCGAACCACAAACTCCCATGTTATGTGGCCCCCAACAACCTGGACCCTCTGGTGGCCTATGCCACGGACGCCCTGGCCCTAGACTGGAACAACTGGGAGAAGATTTATGTCTTTCCTCCAGTGAATCTTCTCATGAAGGTACTGAACAAACTCAGGACATCAAGGGTCAAGTGGCTCTAGTAGCCCCAGACTGCCGAAGAGCAATTGGTACCCTCTAATTCTGGAACTGGGTCTTCGCCCTCTTCGGAGTTCCCAGTCCCAGGCTCTCCCAGTCAGTGCAAAACAAACCGAAGACTGTGTTTCTCTTCCTCAGGAATTCTAAAAACCCTAACTTTGTATGGATTTCATGAAGTTTGCAGCGAAAAGGGATGCGAATATTGACCCTCAAAACATTCTCTTCTTGGAATCCGATAAAAGAGATTCAACTTTGAGACAGTATGATGCTGCTGTCAAAAAGTTAGCAAACCTTCCTGAGAAGAATCAGATATTAGAATCATGACAATCAATTCAGCTATATCCTTTTTCAGATCTTTATTTGAAAAAGGCTTAGCAAGCTAGCACCATTACGACAAACAAGTCAGCCTTGAAAAAGATTTTTCAATTTGGTTTCAACATAGACTTGACAGACTCCTATTTCTCGTCTATTCCCAAGGCTTGTGTAGACTTAGACCTTCTGTAAGGCCTACGTCAGTATCTTGGTTCTTAAATGATGTTTCTAAAGCTGGCTTCAGAAACTGATAATGACACATGTTCATTTATAATGCTCTTAAGAAAAACTCTATTTTTATTAAGCTTGGCCTCAGGAGCTAGAATTTCAGAACTGTCGGCATTATCCAGAGACCCGGATCATATTCAATTTCTTCCCACAGGGGAAGTGCTACTTTCTCCGGAACGTAGTTTTATAGCAAAGAATGAAGATCCTTTGATGAGGTGGAACCATGGAAGGTAGTACCCCTTCCACAAGATATATCTCTTTGCCCAGTATCGACCTTACGAGCCTTTCTGTCTAGGAACCTCCTCATCCTCATCGGGTCCTCTCTTTAAGAGAGAAAAAGGTGGTACTTTATCTATAAAGGCATCAGGCAACAGATCCTGTACTTTATAACAGCCAATCCTGACTCTTTTCCAAAAGCACATGATGTCAGGGCAGTAGCCACCTCAATTAACTATTTCCAACATATGAACTTCGATGAGTTGAAAAAATATACTGGATGGAAATTGCCGACAGTATTTAAACGTCATTACTTAAAGTCCTTGGAAGCTCTGAAATTTTCAGCAGTTGCGGCGGGTAACATAGTTTCCCCCGACTCTGCCTAATCTTTAGTAGAAGATCCAGTCCTCCTTTCTACCTGTCTCACCCAACAGTTCGTCTATGCCTGCCTTGTTCATCTACGGTTACCTTGTGTCTTAGCTGCTTTTATGATGATATGGTGGTGTCCCTTATTTTTTGCTAGGGACACTCACAATCGATTGTATATATTGATCTCTTTGATGTGATCCCCTTATTTTTATGCTAGGGGATACATCTTATTTACTATGGTTACGGGTTTTGTATATTAAGTCATATACATTCCTTCAATATATTATTATTATTGAAGTTTGTTCTGTTCAAGTTATTGTCATAATTGCTTTAGAGTTCTTGGTACATATCGATACACAGATACTACTTTTAAATATATATTCCATGTAAGCCCTGTATATATGTAAATTACCTTAATTTAAGAAATATTATTAGCATTAAGTTTAATTTAAGCAATATTTCTAATTTTGTATCATTGTGATATGTATCTTTATTAGCAATTATATTCTTTTCTTTATTTTATCTTTTATTTGAGACCTCTTTTTGTTTTTTGTTGAATTTTCTTTCACAATCTTGTGCTATTTCTCTGGTACGATTTCGCGCAGCGACACGAGCTGAGCCCAGAGAAAAGGGATTTTGACGTAAGGAAAAATCTATTTCTGGGCGATTGGCTCGTGTCGCCAGCGAAATCCCGCCCTACCTGTCCCATCGCTCAAGATTGTCTGCTAACTTCAGGATGGCCACCAGAGGCGCAGCAGTCGGCAGCATGGGATGGAGTAGTAGTAGTTGCTGCCCACTCTGTGGGGTCGGCTCTCCTCTTGTGGGGATTTTGTAGTGGGAGATTTCTATTGGCAATCGGCTCGTGGTAGTGGTCTCACTCGCCAT
The DNA here is from genome assembly GCF_015104395.2 of Macrobrachium nipponense. Taxonomy (NCBI): domain Eukaryota; kingdom Metazoa; phylum Arthropoda; class Malacostraca; order Decapoda; family Palaemonidae; genus Macrobrachium; species Macrobrachium nipponense. Next base: position 1,702,882 of record NC_061101.1, on the reverse strand, counting down.
AGTGTCATACCGACACCCTCTTGGAGGGTGAGCGAGTCAGTTGTACTGACCTTTTTCTTTATTTATTTATTCTCTGGTATGTGTTAGTACATTTACCCTAGAAATAATAGATTAAAGGTATATTTCGCTGGCGACACGAGCCAATCGCCCAGAAATAGATTTTTCCTTACGTCAAAATCCCTTACTTAAAAAATATTTTACAATCTTCCTTAAAAGCATTACTATCACACAGTTTAAATAAAGTTAGCTTTCTCTTCGTGCTATTAGGTGTGTTTGGCATTTAAACAAAAAATCAAAATACGACTGGCTAACCCGCTAGGACTGTCCCTGTAATCACCTGGTTCCCACCACATGGTGCTGGAATGTCTACGTTCAGGTTTAGATTTCTTCATGACCACCCACTAAGATGTGTGGAGGCCTGGGTGGGTTTCTATTTTAACAGTAGCCAAGTATCCAAATAATCTTGCTCTATCAAAAAATCTGTGAATCGGCAAATTCTTTAGGAACAACGTGGATATACTCGTATGTTCCACAGAAAATCCACGAATAACTGAAGCCGTGAATGCTGAACTGCAAATAATCAGGGGTTGACTGTTACTGAGGTAAAAATAATATGGCTATTCCCTATCTCCACTCGTTAACATACTACTTCTCAATCACTTTCTCCAAAAAGATCTTACGTGAGACCGCCAGTGCTGCCAAACGTTAGCGGAAAAAAAACCTGCTACATTTAGTAGATTCAGGCTGTTACGAGGCAACACTGGAGCCAGTGAACAAGAGTGTCAAGCCACCAAACAACTTACCGGATTTGCTTGGTAGATGGCGCCAAACCCGAACCAGAAAATGGTTGAGGTGTTGAAGGGCACAGACCTTAAACCAACTGACAAGGACAGTCTAGAGGGCAGGCTACAGACAGATGCCAAGGCTCTGAAGCCTTCTCTCTTTTGGGGGAAAACCCAAAAACCCAAAAATGGTAGAGCACTGGGGGGTGGGGAGGGAGGGTGAACAATCTTGGCCCTTATACATTCATCGACATTCAGTCAAAATTCTAACTTATAAAAAAATTATGTAAATCAATTGATTACTTTCTCCTGAACCACATTGGGAGGAAAAAAAAAAAAAAAAAGGCAGAGAGCAGGAGAGAGAGAGAGAGGAATAAACCTAGCTATCAGTAGGCTAATGGAAGAGGAGAAGCAACACAGGAAGACAAAAGGAAAAGATGAAGTAGGCTTCTGGTGTGTCATAATTGTCCACGTAAACTATCGGCCTCTAGCATCATGCCTCAACATCTAGGCTAACAGACTACATGGTCATCCTGCAAAATCAAACATTCAGTTACCCACAAAACACTCTCCTATACAGCCTAGTGCTTTCATCGCTGCTTGTTGTAGAATGACAAAAACAACAAGCACATACTGTAAGGGAGAAAATTAGCCAGAAATCATAAAAATATTACAAACTGTATAAGAAAAACATGGCATAAAGAAATCTGACCTGAACGTAAACATTACATCACCATCTGGTGGGAACAGGTGATGGCAGAGATGGTCCGAGCGGGTTAGCCAATCATATTTTTTATTTTTTAATGGCGCAAAGATGATAACGAATAAATGACCACGTGAATATAGTTTAGGATGTTATTTGATGGAAAACCCTTTTAAATATAAGACAAAAACTACCTCAATACTTCATGATTCATCAATAATCCTTGAAAAAAAATAGAATAATAAACAATATTGTATGACAGTGTGGGGCAAGTGAAGACGATGTAGCGGGCAGAGAGCGATGGCGAACAACGTCCTCACACCACACGGCCAAAAGGCAAAAGTGATTCTTCACCTCCCAGTCGCGCATGCGCGTGCACTGTCGGACAAGCAGTTAACTACCGAACTCCCTTGTTTCGAAGCTTACGACTGTTCCAGCTGCCGCTAGTTACCTTCCTATTGTTAAAGGACCGATGGTTTGTATAACGTATCGGAACAAGTAGAAATCCAATGTTTCTAACCTTGTCGTACATCTGGTTGCCGAAAACCATCGCGGAGCAGATGACGATTAGTGGATTTATATTTTTTTGCTAGCACTTTTCATTGATTTAAGTCTATATTAGTATATTGATTTTTCTTAATAACTGTATGCCAGAAATAAATGCAACCTTTAATGTTTGCATGCTAAGAATGGCAAAATCATCATTGCCACATTAGTGGAGCTTCACACATACGCCAATGCATTATCATAAACTGTTTCCATGAATTTTAGTTGTCATAGTAATGCAATAATGATAAAAATTGCTTTAATATTTATGTATATATACTTCCCATACATAGGCTAACTTCACCAATATGACAATTTGTCGAAAATTGCATTTTTCCTAACTATACAAACCTGAGGTCCTTTAACAATAGGAAGTAGCTAGCGGCAGCTGGAACGGTCGTAAGCTTCGAACAAGGGGAGAACGGTAGTTAACTGCTTGTCCGACAGTCGCGCTTAACAAATCACTTTTGCTTTTGGCCCATGCAAAATACGCAGAGTGAGGGGTGGCATGAGGAGGGACTATATGTAAAAGGACCTCAGGTTTGTATAGTTAGGAAAAATGATATTGTTATGTTTACAATAAAGTTTCATACATACTTACCTGGCAGATATATGCATAGCTAGACTCCGTCGTCCCCAGACAGAAATTCAAATTTCGCGCCACTCGCTACAGGTAGGTCAGGTGATCTACCGGCCTGCCCTGGGCGGCAGGACTAGGAACCATTCCCGTTTTCTATCATATTTTCTCTCTTCCACCTGTCTCCTGCGGGGAGGCTGGGTGGGCCTTTAATTGTATATATCTGCCTCGTAAGTATGTATGAAATTTGCTTTATTGTAACATAACAATATATTTTCATACAATCAACTTACCTGTCAGATATATACATAGCTGATTGGCACCCTTCGGTGGAGGGTAAGAGACAGCTACTATATGGAATAGACAGGTAAACAACATATGTAGGTATAAATAAAACCTTGGTTCCTACCTGATAGGTGGTAGACTTCGTGGGTGTTTGCCCAGTAGTCTGCATCACCTCAAGAAACTTTAGAGATATATGATCTATGGCCAAGAGTTCTTGTGGGTCTGCCGATGGGGTCTTATCCGCTTACTCGGCAGAGCCATGAAAGGACTTTGTCAATGGGTGCTGATCCACTTATATGACAATACACCTTATGAAGGAGCACACAACCAATCCCAACCACCTGATCCTAACCATATGTTAGAACTAAGGATTGTTCCGAGTTATCCCCGAACTCTTCACAACAACCGTAACTCAAAAACCACTACGCACACATACATAATTTTCTAAAAAAAACAAATTATACTCATCTAATTAGATATGACAAGATTCTCTTACTGAACAACATAGACGGCCGCCCAGTGCTAAACCAAGTCCTCCATTGTTCGAAGAGGACTCCAGACCATATCCAAAAAGAAGAAAAGTATATACTTTAAGGATTGGTGTCGGCTCCCGTACCCAGAATCGTATCCGCCGATACGAAAGGACCCAGAGAAAAACACTTCTCATATGTCACACGAACTTGTCTTTCAAGTAATGAGATGCAAATACTGAGTTGCATCTCCAAAATGTCGTATCTATGATGTTTTTAAGACGACATATTCTTATGAAACGAGAGAGACGTCGCTACTGCTCTCACTTCATGAGCTTTAACTTTCAACAGTCGCAACTCTTCGTCAGGACAGACCTTATGTGAACGTCTGTAATGACGTTCCTCACAAAGAATGCCAGAGCATTCTTGGACATCAGTCTTGTGGGGTCTTTTACCGCGCAGCAAAGACCTTGTCTAGAGCCTCCCATCTGATGCTTTCTCTGAATGTAGAACTTTAGAGCTCTTACAGGGCATAGAGACCTTTCTGCTTCTCTTCCTACGAGACTCGATATGCCTTTGACTTCGAATGACTTAGGCCAGGGATTCGAGGGATTCTCATTCTTAGCTAAAAATGATATTGTTATGATACAATAAAGTTCATACATACTTACCTGGCAGATATATACATAGCTATCGACTCCGTCGTCCCCGACAGAAATTCAAAATTTCGCGGGCACTCGCTACAGGTAGGTCAAGGTGATCTACCGCCCCTGCTCTGGGTAGCAGGACTAGGAACTATTCCCGTTTTCTAATCAGATTCTCTCTTCCACCTGTCTCCTGCGGGGAGGCTGGGTGGGTCTTCAATCGTATATATCTGCCAGGTAAGTATGTATGAAACTTTATTGTATCATAACAATATCATTTTCATGCATCCATTCAACTTACCTGTCAGATATATACATAGCTGATTGACACCCTTTGGTGGAGGGCAAGAGACAGCTAACTAACTGACTAGACAGGTAAACAAACATATGTTGTAGGTATAAATAAACCTTAGTTCCTACCTTATTAGAGGAAGACTTCGTGGCTACTGCCCAGGAGTCTGCTTCATCTCAAGAGCCTTAGCGAGATAGTGATCTGTGGCCAAGAGTTCTTGCTGGTCTGTCGATGGGGTCTTATCCACTTACTCGGCAGAGCCTAACTGGCGTTTTGTCAAGGGGTGCTAATCCGCTTATATGACAACACGCCTTCTTTAAGGAGCACACAAACCGATCCCGATCACCCGATCCTAACCGTGTTAGTTCTAAGATTGCTAAGAGTCGTCCCCAAACTCTTAGCAAACAACCACAAACTCAAAACTCACATACAAAATCAAAAAAAATAAAAATTTTGTACCCCTCTAATAGTCAGCTGTCACTCGATTTCCTCAATGAAGCTAAGTGAAGGCCGCCAGTGCGACATCTGACACTCCCATGCACAGGAAACACGAGAAACATCCGACAAGAGGGGTTACATACACATATTTAAGGATCGGTGCTCATCGGTCGATTCCTTTTGACCCCAGAAAAAGTCCGTCTTGTTGCTGGACACTGAAAACCGGACCTAAAGAAAAAACATTTTCTCATAACGTTACTACTCGCACATCTTTTAAATAATGAGATGCAAATACTGAGTTGCATCTCAATAGGTTGCGTCCAAAATATTGTAAGTGACTATTTCTCTGGAACGCAATTGATGTCGCGATTGCCCTTACCTCATGAGCTCTTACTCTTAATAGATTAAAAGAGGTCATCTGGGGCAGTTCATTATGAGCCTCGGTAATTACACTTCTAACAAAAGAAGGCAAAGCATTTTTAGACATAGGTCTCTTGGGGTTTTTCTTTCACCGAGCACCAAAGACCATGTTGTGAGCCTCCCAACCGCTTCTTTCTGTCCAGATAGAATTTCAGTGCTCTAACTGGACAAAGTGATCTTTCTATTTCTCTGCCTACTAGGCTAGTAAGTCCTTTTACCTCGAAACTCCTAGGCCAGGGATTCGAAGGGTTCTCGTTTTTGGCAAAAAAAAAGAGTCTGGAATGAACAAATCGCAGAATCTTTCTTTGAAACCAACTCGTGACTCAAGGGCGTGCACTCGCTGACCCTTTTAGCCGTAGCCCGAGATAGAAGAAATATACACTTTCTAGTGATATCACGGAAATGAAGCCGTATGAGGTGGTTCGAACTTTTCCGAGGATAGAAATTTCAGAACCACATCTAAGTTCCAGCTTGGAATCTTAGGCTCTACTGACTTGGACGTTTCAAAGGAGGCGATGAGATCGTGCAAATCTTTATTATTCGTCAAGTCTAAGCCCCTGTTCTAAAGACTGACGAAAGCATACTTCTGTATCCTTTAATTGTTGGTACAGAGAGATGTGACTTTTCCCTCAGGAAAAGAAGGAAATCCGCAATTTCGGTTACAGAGGTATTGGAAGAGGACAGCTTCTTCGACCTGCACCAGTTTCTGAAAACTTCCCACTTCGATTGGTACACTCGCCTAGTAGATGATCTGCGGGCTCTAGCAATTGCGCTTGCCGCCTTGCGAGAAAACCCTCTCACTCTGACCAATCTTTCGATAGTCGAAAGGCAGTCAGAGCAAGAGCGGGTAGATTTTGATGGTACCTCTCGAAGTGGGGTTGTTTGAGCAGATCTATTCTGTTTGGAAGAGATCTGGGGAAGTCCCCCACTGTCCACTCCATCACCTCGTGAACCAAATTCGGGATGGCCAATATGGGGCTATCAGAGTCATTCTGGTTCCCTTCGACGGCCACAAACTTTCTGACTACTTCCCCCAGAATCTTGAATGGGGGAAAAGCGTACATGTCTAGCCCTGACCAGTCCAGGAGAAAGGCGTCTATAGCATAAGCCCTGGGATCCTCTACCAGGGCGCAAAATGTGTCTATCCTTTTGGAGAGAAACGTGGCGAATAGATCTATCTGTGGTTTTCCCCCAAAGATACCAAAGGGTCTGACAGACTTCCGAGTGGAGGGTGGGCCATTCTGTAGGAAGGACCTGGAACCTCCTGCTCAGTCTGTCCGCTCTCACGTTCCTCTCCCTTGAACAAATCTCGTTAGAAGGACCACATTCCTTTGATTTGCCAAATCAGCAGATCTCTTTTGCCAGTTAGTATAGGGCGAAAGAGTGAGTTCCTCCTTGTTTCTTGACATAAGCCAGAGCGGTCGTATTGTCGGAGGTTTATCTGAATTACCTTTTGTCTCTGACTATCTGCTCGAAGCTCCTTAACGCGAGGTGAATCGCAAAGAGCTCCTTGCAATTTATGTGCCATGACACCTGCTCTTCCGACCAGGTGCCCTGACACTTCTTCGGACCCTAGAGTCGCACCCCAACCTGTCTCCGACGCGTCTGAGAACAATGTCATTTTTTGGTTCCAAGGGACTTCCGAACTCTAAGGATACTCCTCTGTTTTCTTCCAAGGGGGTCACCACCACCTTAACTGTTGCTTTACTTCTAATGAGATCGGAAACGTGTCCGAGAGCTGTCCTGTCTTCCAACTCCAAACTGCTTCTCAGGAAGTACTGAAGCGGACGGAGATGCAGTCTTCCTAGAGGAAAAGACACTGCCCTTCGAGCGAGGAAAGGATCCCCAGAAGGCTCAACCATTCCCTCGCTGAAGTACGCTCTTTCTCTAAGAAGTTCAATACTGTGGCACGCCTTTCCTTACTTCTCTCCTGAGAAGGAAATACTCGAAAACCCCGAGAATCCATCTGAATCCCCAGATAGACTACGGTTCTGGCTGGGGACCATCTGGGATTTCTCGAGGTTCACGATTAATCCTAATGTCTTTGTCAAGTTCCAGGATTGTTGACAGGTCCTCCAGACACTGCTTTTGAGACCTGGCCCTGATGAGCCAGTCGTCCAGGTATAGGGAGACGTTTATCCCTTTCATGTGAAGGTGTTTTTGACACATTTTTCATCAAGTCTGTGAAGACTTGGGGAGCCGTAGACAGGCCGAAACACAGGGCCCTGAACTGATAGATCCTTCCCTCAAACATGAAACGAAGGTACTTCTCGACGAATGGTGAATCGGGACGTGGAAATATGCGTCTTGAAGATCTAGAGACGCCATCCAATCTCCTTGACGGAGAGCTGCAAGTACTGAGGCAGACGTTTCCATGCTGAACTTCTGTTGTTGTACGAATTTGTTCAGCGAACTTACATCCAGTACCGGTCTCCATCCCCCCGAGGCTTTCGCTACGAGAAACAAGCGATTGTAAAAACCCGGGGAGCTTTGATCCAGTACCAGCTCTATTGCTCTTTGTCCCACATCTGCTCCACCATTTGACGAAGAGTATCCATCAGAACAGGGTCCTTGTCTCTGGGCTGACAGTTCCCTCGGGTGGACGTTAAAAGTCAAGGGGGGGTGTCCTTGAATGGGATATAATAACCCTTCTTGATTACTGACATTGACCAAGGATCGGATCCTATGTCTTCCCATGCTCCCCGCAAAGATTGCAACCTGGCTCCTACAGGTGTCTGGAGGAAAGATTTCTCATTTTCCCTTCTTAAAGGGACGGAAGGCAGATCTTCCCCTTTTTTTTCAATTGATTTCTTCTGACGATGGATCTAGCCTGAGCGCCTCCTCGAAAAGGGCTGCTGTTGTTGAGTTGGCTTAGATGCTTTCTTTTCCTCACTAGCCACAGGTCTATTCTTCCTTGAGGATTGCCTTAAAAGATCCTGAGTGGCTTTCTCAGTTAGCGAATGGGCAATGTCCTCTCACCAACTGCGAAGGAAATAAATGCTCAGAGAGAGGCGCATACAGCAAAGCGGATCTCTGCGAAGGCGAGACGGCCTTAGTGAGAAAGGCACTATGAAACTGCTCTCTTCTTTAGTATTCCCGCACCGAAGAGGGAGCACACTTCCGCCGATCCATCTTGAACCGCCTTATCTATGCATGTAAGGATGCTATGCAAGGTTTCAGGGCTTAGTTGTTCTTTTTCATGGGACTTCTTAGCAATGACCCCAAGGGACCAATCTAGGAAGTTAAATACTTCTAAGGTATGAAAAAGTCCCTTGAGGAGATGGTCCATTTCCGAAAGACCCCCATGTTGCTTTTGCTGAATTCAAGGCATGTCTCCCTCGACGAGTCCTACGAGACTGGAGAAGTCCGATTCAGCTGAAAACGTGCAGAGACAATCCCATGTTTTCTCCGTTTCGTACCATATGCCCCTCTCCTGCCCCTTAGTTTGGCGGGAGGCATGCAAAAATATCGTCCTTCCTAACTCCTTCTTAGTCTTGATCCAGGAGTCCAGAGATTGTAAGGCCCTTTTCATGGATATGGCCGGCTTCATTTTCAGGAAAGACGAAGACTTGTGTGCCTTCGTACTTGAAAATAGAGAGCGAGGAGAAGGAGAAGCGGCTGGAGTTAATGCATCTCCATATTCTTCTAAGAGAAGAGCAGAAGAAACTTTGTAATTAGAAAGCCCTTCTCTGTTAGTAACTTCGTCCTCCGAGACGTCATCTAAATTAATAGGATCGGAAGGAGAAGGCTCCCTTCCCTCCTCTGTCTCCTCTCTTGATTTCTTCCTTTCCGAAGAAGAAGCACTTCTATAAGGAGATGGGCTAGGAGTAACTCTCTCCTTACGTTTATCATTAGGCGAGTCACGTATCACTGCTCTACGCCTGTTAGACTCCTGTCGGATGTCAAGCTCTTCACGAGGAGAATGCGCCTGGCGTTTAGCAGGAGTATCTCGCTGAGAATACTCTGAGGCCTGGTAGGAATATCCTGTTTGGAATACTCCTAGGCGCCTGACAGTCGTTACACTCTTCGAATACTCCTGCCGTCTGGAAGGCGCATCTCGCTCCAAATACTCCTGGCGCCTGTTAGGAGTATTAAGCTCAGAATACTCCTGGCGCTTGGTAGGCGCATCGCGTTCGCGCTTCGAATACTCCTGGCGCTGGTAGGAGTAAAAAGTCAGAATACTCCTGGCGCCTGGGAGGAGTATCGAGGCCAGAGTAATCAAGGCGCTTGGCAGGAGTATCTCTTCCGAATACTCCTGACCTACGGAAGGCGCATCTAGTTCCGAATACTCCTGAGGCTTGGTAGGAGTATCGCTCATGGAATGCGCCTTTCGAATAGCAAGTATGCGCTTAGCGGGCGCTATACTCCTATCAGGAGTTCTCTCTTCTCCAGTTGGCTCTTGTTGCTTGGATGAAGATCTGGGCCTAGAACGATCTACAGTAAAGTCAGGCTCTTTGCGCCTACTTGGCGCCTGGCTCCTAGTTGGCGCCTGACGTTGGTAGGAGTTACTTCCTTTCCCCACATCTCGCCTGCCTAATGCACCGCTCCCCCCAGAGATGGCCGCTTGTGCGACAACTCCCCTGGAGGGTTCGTCGCGCCCGACAGGAGATCGGTATTTGGATCTCTTAATCAGAAGGCTGTCATCCTTTTTTACGAGTAGGCTCCTTAGAAAGTACTCCTACCAAAGACGCTATTTGCTCCTGTACATTCATCAAAATTCTCCTGGTCGAAGGCTCATTCGAATCAGGAGAGATCTGGAAGGCGCTCGAGAGTCTTTTTCCCTTCCAAGGATCTAAATCCTTCTAGCTTTCTGATTACCGAAGGCGCCTCCTCTTCAGAGAAGTGCTCGGGGCTAGAATCAAGCTCAGGTTCTTTCCAGTTCCCTTTTTAGCGGACGTGAAAGCTTCGATTCCTTCCATCCTCTTCTCGGAGAAGGCGAACTAGAAGATGAAAAGCCACTCACGAAGGACGCTTTTTTCTATAGCCTGTCCCTGGCAGACTGAGATGTATACGATTCTGCCGAAGGGACGCCTGATCGTTGGGATTCCCCACGACCCCCGTAAGGCTTTCGACTTTCCTTTTCCTCTGGGCCAGGGAGCTTGGAAGAGGTCTAGGCCTAGGAGCGTCGCAGGGACGACCAGACGCCCCCTCCTCTACACTGGGGACACTAACATCACTCGAGAAACCACATTCACTTCTCTTACCTTCTAATGCATCCATTTTTCTCTTGCATTTTTTTGAAGGGAAGCTCTGAGTTCCGCTATTTCTGAGGCGAATCAGAGGGATAAACTTGTGAACGGGCTGAAATAGAATGGGCATAATTAAGAGAAGAAGAAGAAGCTACAGAAACTACTAGACATTTTTCCGGCTTTGTAAGCCGCCTTCCTCTCTCTATCTTTCTCTAACTTCTTCAAGTAAGAAGTCAGATTCTTCCATTCTTGCGCACTCAATCTCTCACACTCGTTACACGTATTCTCAATTGAGCATTCAACCTTTCTACAACCACTGCATGTAGTGTGAGGATCTACCGAAGCTTTTGGAATCCTCACCTTACAGCCTTCTTCACACACTCTGAAGCTAACACTAGAATCAGACATATTCACGAAAATCCAAAGCGAAGTCCAAAAACCAGTCCACGATAGCGAATGCCAAAACAACGATCCAAGTACGTCACCAAAAATCAGTCGAAAGATGATCAAAAGCGTTGTGAAAAAAGAATTCCAGTCAGGAGGAAGTAACAACAATGTTGATACTACCAGCGACAGAGAGAATCTGATTAGAAAACGGGAATAGTTCCTAGTCCTGCTACCCAGAGCAGGGCGTAGATCACCTGACCTACCTGTAGCGAGTGCCGCGAAATTTGAATTTCTGTCGGGGACGACGGAGTCGATAGCTATGTATATATCTGACAGGTAAGTTGAATGTATGAAAACAGGGTCTTAAACGAGCAAATAGCTGAGTCTCCCTTGAAACCTACTTTATCCTGCAGAGCATGTAATTCACTAACTCTCTTTGCCGAAGCTAAAGATACTAGAATAGGCATTTCTGGTGATGTCTCTAAACGATGCCAGATGAGGAGGTTCGAACCTTTCGGATGAGAGAAACTTGAGAACCACGTCTAGGTTCCAGTTAATAGGGACCGGTTCCTTAGACTTTGAAGTCTCAAAGGACCTTATGAGATCGTGGAGATCTTTATTATCTGCCAGATCTAATCCTCTATTCCTGAAGACTGCCGAGAGCATACTTCTGTATCCCTTTATTGTGGATACAGCTAGATGAGATTGCTCTCTCAGGAATAGAAGGAAATCAGCAATTTCCGCTATAGAGGTAGTGGAGGAGGACAACTTCTTAGTTCTACACCACCTTCTAAAAACTCCCACTTCGACTGATATACTTGCCTAATGGAGGTTCTGCGTGCTCCTCGCGATCGCGCTTGCAACTTCGCGAGAAAACCCTCTCGCTCTGACGGTGCTTTCGATAGTCGAAAGGCAGTCAGAGCGAGAGCGGGGAGGTTTTGATTGATACCTCTTGAAGTGTGGCTGTCTGAGAAGATCCATCCTTCTTGGTAGGGACTGGGAAAGTCTACGATCCACTCTACCACCTCCGTGAACCAATCTTGGGCCGGCCAAAAGGGGCTCATCAATGTCATCCTCGTCTCCTTTGACACACAAACTTTTTCAGTACTAGTCCCAGGATTTTGAATGAGGAAAAGCATTAGATGTCTACGCGAGACCAACTCTAGCAGGAAGGCGTATACCATAAGAAGCTCTTGGGTCTTCCATGACCGAGCAAAAGACTGCCAGCCTTTTGGAGATGAATTGGTGGCAAAGAGATCCACATGAGGGGTCCCCCACAGCGACCAGAGATCTTGACACACCTCCATCGTGTAGGGTCCCACTCTGTATGAGGACCTGGTTCCTCCTGCTGAGTCTGTCCGCCTCACATTCTTTACTCCCCTGAACGAACCTGTAAGAAGGGAGATGTTCCTGTGAGACGTCCCAAAGCAAAAGGTCTTTCGTCAGCTCGTAAAGGAACGTGGAGTGAGTCCCCTCCTTGTTTTCGAATGTAGGCAAGTGCCGTGGTGTTGTCCACGGTTTACTTGCACTACTTTGTTCGAAACCAGAGGTTCTAGACTCTTCAAAGCCAGATGTTACGGCGAAGAGCTCTTTGCAGTTTATGTGCCAAGACACCTGCGCTGGTTCCCAGGTGCCTGACACCTCCTTCGAGTCTAATGTTGGTCCCCAACCATTCTCCGACGCGTCGGAGTACAACACTAGGTCTGGGTTCTGGATTTTTAGAGAGATCCCTTTGTTCTCTTTCAGAGGGGGCAACCACCATTCCAAGTGCGGTCTTATCTCCACTGGAATGGGAAAGGCCTCTGAAAGTTGTCCAGTTTTCCAACTCCAAGACCTCTTGAGGAAGAATTGAAGCGGAGGAAACCGTAAATAAGTCCTTCCTAGCGGGAAGAACTGTTCGAGCGAGGAAAGGGTCCCTAGAAGGCTCAACCATTCCCTCGCCGACGTCTGTTTCCTTCCTTAAGAAGAGAGAGGACTATCTGCAAACCTTTTGCGATTCTCTCTTGCGAAGGAAATACTCGAAAACCCCAACCCCGAGAATCCATCTGAATCCCCAGATAGACTAAGTTCTGTCTGGGGGTCAGCTGAGACTTCTCGAGGTTCACGAGTAATCCCAACACTCTGATCAGATCTAAAGTTAACGTAAGGTCCTCCAAGCACTGTCTCTCTGATCTGGCCCTGATGAGCCAGTCGTCCAGATACAGAGAGATATTTACTCCTTTGAGGTGAAGAAACCTCGCCACATTTTTCATCAGGCTTGTGAAGACCTGAGGAGCTGTGGACAGGCCGAAACACAAGGCTCTGAACTGAAAGATCCTTCCCCCCGTCATGAAACGGAGGTACTTCTTCGATGAAGGGTGGATCGGGACGTGAAAATAGGCGTCCTGGAGATCTAGACACACCATCCAATCTCCTTGTCGCAATGACACAAGGACTGAGGCAGAAGTTTCCATCGAGAACTTCTCCTTCTGAACAAATTTGTTCAGAGAGCTGACGTCTAGTACTGTCTCCAGCCTCCCGAGGCCTTCGCAACCAGAAAAAGGCGATTGTTAAACCCCGGGGAGTTTTTGATCCAGTATAGTTCTATCGCTCTCTTGTCCCACATCTGTTCCACCATCGATCGAAGAGTATCCCTCAGCACAGGATCCTTGTACTTGGCTGTTAGTTCCCTGGTTTGACGTTAGGGGAGGAGTGTTCATGAAAGGGATACGATATCCCTTCCTTATTATAGACAACGATGACGCGCTGTGTTTTATAAGTGTCCAGGCCTCCACAAATCCCAGGAGCCTGGCACCTACTGGTGCTTGGAGGAGAGAAGCATCACTTTCCCTTTTTAAAGGGACGAAAGGCAGACCTACCTCTCTTCTCAGGAGCCTTACCTTCTTGCGGGAGGTCTGGAGGTCGGGCCACCTCGAAAGGGCTGAACAGATGTACTCGGTCCTTTCTTGTCAGTAGTAGAAGCAGGCTTCTTCTTCCTTGCTGACTGCGTAAGAAGGTCTTGAGTCGCCTTCTCAGTTAATGAACGAGAAATGTCCTTCACCAACTGAGAAGGGAACAAAAAGTCAGACAAAGGCGAGTACAGCAGCGCTGCCCTCTGAGCGTGGAGACTGCTTTGGTTAAAAAAGCACTATATACTGTCCTCTTTTTAAGAAGACCTGCTCCAAATAAAGAGGAGATCTCAACCGAGCCATCCTGAACCGCTTTGTCTATACAAGACAAAATACACAAAAGGACTTCTGGTTCGAGTCCTTCAGAATCATGGGCTTTCTTGGACATCACCCCAAGGGACCAATCTAAGAAGTTGAAAACTTCCAATACATGAAAGAGTCCCTTGAGGAGATGGTCCAGTTCTGAAATGCCCCAAGTTATACGTGCCGAGTTCAAACCTTGTCTACGTGAAGCGTCAACTAAGGTCGAAAAGTCCGCTTCTGACGTAGACGGAAGAGCAATACCCATATTCTCTCCCGTCTGATACCAAATGCCTCTTTTACCAGCTAGTCTCGCTGGAGGCATGCAGAAGACCGTTCTGACTAACTCCTTCTTAGACTTCATCCAAGAGTCTAAAGACTGAAGAGCCCTCTTCATCGAAATGGCGGGCTTCATTCTGAGAAAAGACGAAGATTTCTTCGTCTTAGCACTCGAGAAAAGAGAGCGCGGAGAAGGAGGAGCGGCAGGAGTAAGTCGTCTCCATACTCCTCTAGAAGCAAGGCTGTCAAAACTTTATAGTTTCGACAGTCCTTCTCTTCCTTGATACTCTTCCTCCGAGTCTACTTCTAACTCGGGGTCTAATTGAGTCTCCGCTGCCAATTCAGTACGTCTTTCCTCTGGAGGAGACAAACTCCTAATAGGAGAGGGGCTAAGGGAATGATATTCCTTCCTCTTCCCGCTTTAATAGTCCTGGAAGGCACCAACAGCTCAGGCTTCTCTCCATAATGGATGACGCGTCCGCTTGGATGACGCTTCTCGTCCGCCAAGCGTCCTGGCTGACGCCTCCCGCTTGTGTGGCTGCTGACGTCTGGATGACGCCTCGCGCCTGGAAGACGCTTCGCTCTCAAAAGGCGTCCTAACTGGCGCCAAAATATTGGTTGGAGCCTCGCGTCTAAAAGCAGCTTTAAAAGACGCTTCATGCCTAGAAGACGTCTCACGTCTCTCTGGCGTTACGTGTCTTCCGTAAGATCCTCCCGATCTCGCTCTCGAAACCGAAGCTTCTGCGATATGTTTAGAAGCTTCACGTTTGCATGACGCCTCTCGCTTAGCAGGGGAGAGAGGACGAGACTTCTTGATTGGAAGCGCAACGTCCTTCCTACGAGGCGCTAACACTCCCACCAAAGAGGCCAGTTGTTCTTGTACTGCCATGATAATCTTCCTTGAAGCTTCTCCCACGTCATTTGCATGACGCCTTTCGTCTTCAATCGGGGGAGAAGTAGGAAAGTGTTCTTCTGCGTCCTCGTCGGGTGACGCTGACGCCACCTTCGCCTTCTTAATAGACGAGGGAGCGTCATCTGAGAAACGCTCCGGGCTCGAATCAAATTCGGGTTCTTTCAAATGCCGTTTCAGAGGCCTAGATAAATCCGACTCCTTCCACCCTCGTTTAGGTGAGGGAGAGGGAGAGGATGAGAAACACTCACGAAGGACGCTTTTTCTAAAAATGGGCGCCCTTGAGCAGCCTGCCACGAAACAGAGCTTGCTGAAGGGACGTCTGACCGTTGGGGATTCCCCACGACCTCCTTAAGGCTTTCGACTTTCCTTCTCCTCTGGGCATGGGAGCTTGGAAGAGGTCTAGGCCTGGGAGCGTCGCAGGGACGATCAAACGCCCCCTCCACAACACTGGGAGAACTCACTTCACTGTAATGCTCACTTTCACTAGCCTTACCTTGTAGTCCGCCATCTTGGACTTAATGTCTCGAATAGTAGCTTTCAGATCGGCGATTTCCGAGGCCGATTCCGAAAGTAAACCTTGTGAATTAGACACATAGGGAGAATCTAAATCATTAGGAATTAGAAAAAGTATCAATAAAAGGCTCAATAGGCCTTGAACTCACACCTTTCAGACGTCTAACCCTATCCCTCTCTAACTCTTCAAATAAGAAGTTAAAGTCTTCTATTCTTCTGCATTTAATCCCTCGCATTCATGACAAGTATTAGTAGCAGAACACTGAAACCCCTACATTTACGACATACAGTGTGAGGATCAACCGAAGCTTTCGGTATCCTCACCCTGCAGCCTACTTCACACACATTCTCACACTCACATTTGAATCAGACATACTGAGAAAATTCCAAAAAGCAAGTCCAAAATCAGTCACAGTAGCGAATGCCAAAAAACACAGATCCAGATAACGTCACCAAAAAGCCGATAAACGATGATCAAAGGATGAAATAAGAATCTAAGTCAGGAGGTAATAGCAACAATGTTGATACCACCGGCGACAGAGAAAATATGATAGAAAACGGGAATGGTTTCCTAGTCCTGCCGCCCAGGGCAGGCCGGTAGATCACTGACCTAACTGTAGCGAGTGGCGCGAAATTTGAATTTCTGTCGGGGACGACGGAGTCTTAGCTATGTATATATCTGACAGGTAAGTTGATTGTATGAAAATGCAATTTTCGACAAATTGTCATTTGTTCCGATACGTAATACAAACCATCGGTCCTTTAACAATAGGAAGACTCACTTCTTGGTGGGAGGAATCTGAGTCTTTTGATGAACAGACTGGTGTTCGTCCATCCCTGGAATGCCTCCCTGGTCGTAAGAGCGAGGGAGGGATCCAAGCCTCTGTCCGATTGATCGGGGTGTGCACCGCAGGATCAATGGTCAGACCTCTGGGCCGAGTACTAAGAGAGAGGCAAGCGTATCTCTTTGTACCAGCAAGCAAGAACTTGTTCCTGTTTGCAAGAGGCAACATAAAGTATGGGTTTGTCTCAAGCTGGCATCCACTTCCTCCCCCTTGTTTGGAGGAAGTGGTGGATATACGCTCCTATCCCTAGTGAAAGGGATAGATGGGGCTCTGTTGAGTAGCTCACCTGCATCTTGTCCTTATCCAGCAGGGTGACGACCGTGTCCCTCTAAACCACAGGTAGAGGGGAAGAAAAAGATGGGAGAGGAGCCAGTCACACTCTCATTCACTCATCCATTCTTACGGTCACACCAGGACTCGATGCTGTTCAGCCTGCGAGGGTCTGGGTTCGCTACACAACGTGTTGAGCAGCCACCACGGGTCCCAAGGAAAAAGATCCAAGGACCTGTGGGCAATATCCCGAAGGTAGAAGGAGGGGCATGTGGTCTGGTTGGACCAGACCCCTGCCTTCAGTACCTGCGCCACGGAGAAGTTCTTGCGGACAAGGCAGCATCTCCTTTGCATCGAAGGCGGTGAAGTCCATTAGGGAGGGGATTGTGAACGACTCGAACCAATCGTCAGGGACCGAAGGCGGTTCGAGTCTTCGCTACGAAGTTCGGTACGAAATCGAGCGTCACAGATCCCCATCCCCTGGATGCTTGACTTCGCAGGAGAAGTCATGCAGTTCCTAGAGGAAAAGAAGGGAATAGTCACATGACCTATCCCTCTTCTCTACTTCGGTGATGTCCAGTACCCATACTGGTCTGTCCGTTTGCCACGAAGTCTCTCGCATCCTCCTATCCCCATGCAGCGAAGTTCTCGGTAGTGGATAGGACACCGACACTCCATGGTGG
Organism: Macrobrachium nipponense; assembly: GCF_015104395.2. Taxonomy (NCBI): domain Eukaryota; kingdom Metazoa; phylum Arthropoda; class Malacostraca; order Decapoda; family Palaemonidae; genus Macrobrachium; species Macrobrachium nipponense. The sequence continues at coordinate 1,685,458 of NC_061101.1, read as the reverse complement.
GTGTCGATGGTATGGGTACTGTGACAAGCTATTAAAACGAAGTAATGATTGCTCTGTAACAACCGAACTAAGTCAACAGCGTAGTTCGTAACTGACTCGGGCGCTCTGACAGCTGCCGACTGACTGCGTTCGGTAGGAGGCAAGTTGTCCAAGCATCCGAGTAAGTCACGTGACCTTCGCCTGTTAAAGGGTTATGCCGAGAGACCAAACAAATAATTGTATTTGTTTGTCACCTATGCCGGACAGCGAGGTGATGATTCTCTTAAGGCATGTGCCCAACAGGCGAAAGTCAATTGCCTTCTAGAGACCGAGGTCCCTGAAGGCAAAACATCTCATAGTTGTTGAATCTCAGCTAAGGAGAAACAACACTTGTACCGTTGAA
>NC_061101.1:1682512-1684576 GCF_015104395.2 Macrobrachium nipponense | reverse complement strand
CCACGATGTAAAGTCGGACGAAAACCAAACGATAAAAAAAACAAAACAAAACGCTAAATTATATTAAAAACGACCCTGTTCACTTGCCAGGGAATACCAGTCTGACGCTTTTCAGTCGCGTTCTGTTGCATTTAAAGGGAGTAGTGGGTCCCTTCTTGTTTTTTTATGTTTTTGTTTTCTTTTCTAGTCTTATCTACCCATGGCTGCTTTCAGGGCGCGTCTGGGGTTGGGGGTTGGGGGGGGTGGGGGGGGCGGGGCTAACATCCGTGGGCGTTTGCGGTGGCTGGGATGCTCTCCATCCAACAAGGGGCTCTGGAAAGATAGAGATAAAAGAGGTGTTAGAGGATGGAGTTGCATTATTTTGAGGGATCTGTACGTAATGGTTCGCTCTCTCTTTCTCTCTCTACACGCACACACACACATCATATATATATATATATATATATATATATATATATATATAGATATATATATATATATATATATATTATATATATATCTGAATAATGATCACATCACCGTGATTCATATTAATTATTCGAGCTACAAATGTCCTTTAATATCTAATTCGCTCTATCTCGGAATTAATATATTTTCATATGTGTAAAACCTAAGTGGAATTCTTTAGTTGATAATAATTTGTCGTCCTCTCGTGGGTTCGAACCACCGCCCGGCGGACAGAGAAGAAATCAGGACTTCGATGTTATTATCAACTAGAAAAATTCCTCTTCGTTTACATATGTGAAAATATTTTAATTCTGACGTAGAGCGAATTAGAAAATAAAGGACATGTGTAGCTCGAATAATATATATATATATATACACATATATATACAGTATATATATATATATATATATATAATATGATATATATAATATATATATATATCATATATACACATATATATATATAAATATATATATATATATATATATATATATGTGTGTGTGTGTGTGTGTGTGTGTGTGTGTGTGTGTTCAAAAATTCATTAAAACTTTTCATCTTATCTAATCTGTTAGAAATCATTTCCTGCAAAGTTGCAAAGGAATTTTCCTATTAAAAAAAAAAAAATTTAACTTATTGAAATGGGCAGCATTTCGATGAGGTCATTCAGCGCTGGAAAAGGTCACTGAGAGTAGGTAGGTTTGAAAGGTGTAACCGGAGGAAACCCTCGAAGAAGCTACACTACGAAATAATTGGTAGGAGAGAATGGATAGCAAGATGGAATAAAGATAATAAGAATGGTGGTACAGTAAAAGGAACGGAAGGAGTTATAAAGAACCTTCAGTAATGCCTACAGTGTACCTCCCTACTGGGGAAAGATAATTATATGTTCTTTCACAAACGGCTACCTAACATTCGTTCAGGAGTCTTCAACCTCAAAACCTACGTCACTTCCCCCTTCAGCCTTCTGCCACTGAATCCTTCGATTCGAGAGTTAAATGAAAAATAGACCTTTTGTCTCGTCCTCAAGACACTGACAGTCTCTTAATGGAGAATTTAAAAAAAAAATGCTTATCAATGATGCCTTTTCTTGTGCATCTCTTTTGATGGCTTCCTGTTTGTCGTTTCACAAAGGAACTTTCGCGACATTTTTAAGATGGTTTCGTGGATTGCGTCATTCCTTTCTGATGGTCTTGGCGTCTTCATCATCTCGATCGACGCACTGAACAGGAGCAATAACATCCAGTCGATGTGCCGCTCTGTCGAACCTCTCAGTTCCAGAGGTTCCGGCGAGTATGTAATGCACCATTACCTTCAAACAATTTACAATTTCAAGCTTTTTTATTTATTTGTTAAATATTTTCTTTATGAGTGACTGATATATATATATATATTTTGTCTGTATTACCTATAACCTTCTGTTACTTCTTTCAGACGAATAAGGCAAAAGAAAACTTAAGATAATATTAGTTCAGTGCAATTTCTGAACGTTTCTAAAATAAAGATTTTTAAAAATTCGCTAGTCATGACGTGAGTCCATGCTAAAAAAAAAGGCCAAAATCAACTTAAGCTGTTGTTAGTTTCTTGATATTTCTGAACGATTTGAAAATAAAAATTTT